>NC_135181.1:41136062-41178562 GCF_041146795.1 Maylandia zebra | reverse complement strand
TGCACCAGATCCACCCGGGATGCTGCCACACACATGTTTTCTTTTCTTAAACCGGCTTCACACACCCATCCCATGTTGCATTTCAGGATTGTATTCTGAAATATGTACATTTTTATTTCTCATAGTTTTTACTGTGCGCTGCTACACTGCATGATGTATGTCACGGTCAGCACATAAAACCACATTATTACTAAACACATGTTGCTTCTTTCTCAAAGCTAACCTCAGCAATGACAGCTCATTTTACATGTTTCTAAATGCTATGAAATTGCAAAAGAAGCTTTTTGGTGTGATTGGATGTAGATCACCATGTCAGGTATGTATTGTGTGTTTATATAGCAGTGATCGGTGGAGGTTAGTTTAGTTACTGAAGGCTTTGAACAGTCGGGGGTTTCATGCATTAACATTTTAACATCTGAAAATGACAAGCTGTTGAATCCCTGGGACACTTTCAGCAATTAGGCCAAAGTCTTCTGTTTCACTTGTTTCTGTTCAACAATTTGAAAGTGTTTTGACTGACAGTCAGAATAAACAGCTCAGATTGCTTCTTGGGAATCCTGTAGTGCAGCAGTCAATTTTGAAATGGTGTTGCCAGAAAAACAGGAAATTACATTTCATGGCCGATTGTGTTTAGCAGCACATCGCCTATTTAGACTTTCAAACAAATGTCTTCAATTCCCATCCATTTGAACAAAAGCAGTTTCATTAAATGGAATCTGTTCTGTTCATTTCCAGGTCCAGGTTTGTATTGTAGAGCTCAGCTAATGTTGCTTTGCGTGATTCAGATCTCACAATATTCCTTTTTTGATCTTAAATTGGCCGCTCAGTTTATTCTCATTCAGAAAAAAAACGTTTTTGTTCCAAACTTGGATGTTTAACATCCAAGTTTGGAACAGCACATCTGTGACAGAAAATAAGGAACATCAGAACAGGCTCCCTTTAAAAAAGAATCACATTTACATGGTTGTGTCTCTACAAGACATTTTAGCTATACTGTTGACAGCGACAGCTGTGCCAGTGCATTTCTATCCCAGGGTGTCGAATGCTGCTTTTCTGTCTGATGTTGCAAAGATACACTGAAGGAGTTCTTGTCTTTCAAAGCCATCAAAGAAGAATGAGAGGTTCAAGAATAACAGTCATTTTCATAAATTTACAAAAACAACTTTACAAAACTTTACTAAAAAACGTTTCTTGTACTTAGAACTACTTTTCCCCAACATACCCCTCATATGGGGGGACTACAGTTTGTTTGTTACATGTTCATGTTTTGCTTTGCTGACATGGAAAACTGTAGATTTTAAAGTATCTATTTTTAATGAATTTATCTGATAAATAATGTGGTTTGCTTTTGTGGTTAATTGTGCAGATAGAACATCCAATATTCATCTTCAGTAAAATGTAGCCTGCAGAAACCAAGAGGTTATCTTATGGTTTAAATATGAAGCCCTGCAAAGACTTCATACAAGTTGGGAGTGAAAGACGTGTTGTCATAAACCTGATGTGTCGCAGAACGGCTACCATAGCTGTGCATATCTTGACAAATGTCAGTATTTGAAACCCTGGAATGAGAAAATGCTGGAAAGCCTGAGTCAGCACAATAACAGCTAATTGTTAAAGTTGTCATAAATAATAAGATCAAATGATACGACTTGAAGAAAACTTGTTAGTTAGTTGTATAGATTTGGATTCAGATTTCTGCTCAGCCAAGTTAAGGGGAGCTTTCCGTTTGGACGATCAGGCTAACAGTGTGTCTGTGTGTCTCCACGTGTGTGTGGTGCAGATCTTAACTGTGACATTTTAACCTCCCTCCCCAGGAGCGCTTCAGATTGAAAACAGCGAGGAGTCGGACCAGGGCAAATATGAGTGTGTGGCTGTCAACAGCGCCGGGACTCGTTATTCGGCTCCAGCTAACCTTTATGTTCGAGGTAAGCTCCCTCTTGACCTCGGCCGCCCCCCTCCCTGCTGCCGTTCGGGTCACCGCCTGCAGCAGAAACGGTGCTCTCTCGTCACCTCCAGCTCTGCCTCCTGAATGCTAACAGGAAAACTGCCTCTCCGGATGTGACTGCAGCGAAAATCACACCTCTAGCCTCACACTGTCATTTCCTGATCTTTCTGCCTCTCTGTCTCGTCTCTGTCTCCTGGGTGCTGATTTATGTATTTTGCTCCTCTGCTCTGTTGTTACTTTGCTTGACCTGCTTAACCTCACAGTGACCTGGGGGGATGTTTTGACTCGTCAGGGGTGAAAGAGAGTTTGGCTGCGGTTCTGCCTTTTAGTTTTGGGGCAGTGGAGGTTTTACGTGTGGGGTCTTGCCTCCAAAGGGAAGCTGACACCTTCACGTCGCAAATGGGGAAAAAGTGGAGAGGAAATCCCCTCCATGCAGTTGGCTGGATGTAAAGCAGCAAAGCCAGCAGGGTGAAAGGAAGCCTCAGGCTTTCTCTCAAGTCTCGTCAACAAACAACTCAATTAGCCTCAGCCAGTATCAGGTTCTCAAAGGCAATTTTCAAAGCATGCTGTTGATTCATTTCTCCTTTTAATCTCGTTTTTGTTTGACAGCTCTCTTTGATGCAGTCGGACTTAAAATCATTTGAAAGCTTCTGCATAATAAATACAGCTGTTACCAAATCTTTAGTGCTGTTTAACTGGAGCTGTTGTATCGTGTTTTCGATCATGTCGAGCATTGCTTCTTAAACCGTTGCCCCACAATCTATTTTCCCCCAGTGTGTCAAACAAAGACAGGCAGAGATGTTTGATTTTTCCCTCACACGTTCATCTCTGATCACACAGCTAATGTGTGAAATTCGTTCTTTGATTCATTCCACCTGCACAAGAAGGGAGGAGATACCTGCAATGACCCTGTGTCCTGCCAACAAGCCTACATGCCACTGGAGTCAGTGGGTAAGATTCGGGCCCAGTTTCAGCACTTAAATTACCGCATCCAGCACAGAACTACAAACAGGAGCTTGGATTTTAGCTGCTTGTTACGTCTGGCATTATTAGCCATTTCTGGATCTACATGCTCCTTTAATTTCAAACAAGCATCAGGGTACCACTGAGAGTTAAAAACAGTCCAAATTCTTCCAGTGCTGTTCTCCAAGGTGGTAAAAGAACATTCTTCCATGGAAAAGAGGATTAGAAGGTAGCAGAAAGGTAGCTCGCTAGCTGACACCCAAAGATGACATGCTCTGTTCTGATGGTAGAATAATGCCCGATTTCAAGCATTAAGTTGCAGCGTTCAGCTCAAGAAACATGCAAATGACAGACTTTAGAGGCAGCAGCTTTGATTTTATGCACCTGTTGTCTGACGTCATGACCCAGTTCACACAACTCAATGAAATACCAGCAATGTTAGTGAAGCTGACAGTACAGACAGGTCCTTCTCAGTCGGAGAACAAGGACTCTGTTTATACAGTGAGGTCATACTGTGGAGATGTTTTCTATATTCAACATAAGCAGGAAGAATTCTCACAGGGAGCAATGAGATCCCCACGGCACAGATCTGCTGCAGAAACCCTGAAACTTTAGTCGTTTAACGACTTCTTGCAGGTTAGTTCAGGCCAAAGTGGTTCAACAAGTCCATAGCAGGACAAAGCAACATGTAATGAGATCAAACAAGTACAGATAAACAGATTCAAATAGTTTTTAAAGGAGCAAAGACGGGTTTTGAGTTTCAAAGTTCTCAACATTTCCGGCTGTTCTCAGTTCCTCCACTCCGACTGCTCCAGCAGCTCGGGGCATAAAAGCTAAAAGCTGCCTCCCCATGTGTCCTTTACTTTGGAAAAACTAGCAGATTTGTGCTGGAGGACCTGAGGGTCTTTGCTAGTTCATACACTGTCAGCATGTCAGACATATATAGTGGAGCAAGACAATGAAGTGCTTTAAAAACAAGTAAAAGAAATGCAGTCAATAAGGTCACTGACAGAAGGCCACTGCAGGGACTTCAGAGCTGCTGTAATATGTTTTCTCTCCTTCTGGCCCTCGTAGGCACTCGGCTGTAGGATTCTGGATTAGTTGGAGATGATTTATAACAATTTCAGGTAAACTAGATAGAAAGGTTTTGCAGTAGTCAAGCTTGTTGAGTAATTAGTGACAAAGTATTGACATTTAAGAGAAAAAAAAACAGATTTTCTGCCCTTTCATGTTAAGATAACTCCTGTATACACCACACTGAGCTTGCTTGGATATTATAAAGTGAACACATCATAGCAGGTGTAGGATGCTGAAGGTCATAGTCCAACAGGAAAACAATAAGGGTGCAGATGTTGCAGAAAAAGATGGAAATCAACTCCCTGCCAAAATGTTATTTTTACTATGTGGATATACTAATAGAGCAGACTCTGGTCATTTAATGGATGAATTCAAGTTGTAAAGTTGTGTCCTGTGTTCAATCAAAATCAGTAGCAGCTGGTTTTCGTGGGATTTATGCATGTAAACATTGCTACTTTGATACAAAAGTTTACCAAGGAAATATCCCGCGAGCCAGGACGGATCCTTTCTTCTGTGTTGATCATAGCCGATTCTGACTGTATCTGAAGTCCAACAGAAACCGAGGCTCATCAGATCAGCAACACTTCCAGCCTCTGTTGTTCAGTCTGGTGAGGCTGAGTCCTGCAGGCTTCCTGACAGGAGTTGCACCTGGTGTCATCTTCTGCAGTTTCACTTTCTTTGGCAGGAAACGTTTCGAGGGAAAACCTTTTTTAAAATGTATTGTGAGGTTTAGGTTAAGTATGTGGTGCTTTTCCAGTATTCTTCAATGAAACTGCAGAGCGAAAACAGCAGGAGTGACGATCCTGATGCAGCGTTAATGAAAATGGTACAGAAACAATACTAACACGGGAAAACAAAGCAACGCAAAAATGGGCAAAAGACGTGATAGAGCATGTGACTGTAAGTTTAAAAGCACATTCATTCATTTTGAAATACACTTGAACTTATAGCCAAATTTGCCCCATTGTGTGTGTGTGTGTGCCTTTCTTGAAAGTACATATGTGTGAACAGATGTACATTTTTTATCTACTTAACATGGCATGTGCATCATTTTCCAAATAACAGATCGTAGCACAGCACTCAGAATAACATAAAAAACTTGCCTTTGGGAACTAAAGAGAACTGTCAGTTAACCATCTCGGTCGTGAAGAAAGTTCAGGCATAGTTTTGAGGACACTTTGTTTGTTTCCACATAAATGTACATATTTGATGTCATTTTACAAGACGCATCCTCCACTGAGCCACCAACAGGAACCGCAGCCAACAAAGTGAGAACATAAAGCATGTGACTTGTTCTGTTTCTGCTTCTCTTTTCAAGGTTCCTGCCTGTGTTGATTTAACCTGTAACCTCTCTAGGTGTGCCAGTATTTGCGTTTCCATTTTCATCTCACACTGTGGCTTCTGAGCAATCACTGCAACATATGTCACAGATATGTTGCCAGTGTGTCTGTCTTCCTTCCCCACCAGTGTCTGTCTTCATCTCTTTTTAGTTTCTTTCTCTATATTTGTCGCTCTGGTCTCGTTTCCACTCAGGTGTCAGTCATATACTTTGACCGTATATGTTACTTCTCATGTCTCAATGCTTATCCTCCTATCTGCACATGAAGACAGCTGCATTTTATTGTTTAACATGCTTTGTTTTCACTTCTTCTGATGGACGTGAGAGACTATTTTGGGAGTGAATGTGTGTCACTATTTAGTCCACGTTTTAAGACATTACTTGGAAAGCACAGGAAGTTCTTTGGTCCATTTAGCTTTTAAATATTTCTTTAACTTAAACATTGCAGATCAACTGGCTTTAGTGTCCTAAAGATGCACTTTAACATAACCATACGATTGATGGGGTCTAATAATATTTTAGTGCCTATATAGAGAAAATTGGATAAAAATGCAAAGAGTAATTCATATTTACTGAAGGTTCACTAACTTTTGTTGAGCTTTCAAAGCTGTAAAAATAGGGAAGAAATTAAAAGCCTTCATTTAGTATTAAGTTTGCAGTTCCACAGACGTGTGATCCTGTCATTTGTGGGTTATAGACTGACAGTTGAGGTTTTTTTGTTTTTGTTTTTACAATATTTTCTTTCCAGTAAGCTGTGGCACTAATGGATGGCAAGTCTTACATCAGCAGCATCTCAAAACCTCTAAATTCATTAACTTACTGGAAAAGCCTCGTTATTAAGTTGCCTAAAAATGTGTAAGTCAATGCAGCTTATGTAAAGCTTATAAAATATACAGAAAATACAGTTGGTTCTTAAGACAGTGACACAAGTAAAGTTCAAATGAAACTATCATGCTGCAAGTGCAGACTCTCAGCTTTATTTCAAGGGGTTGAAACCAATGAACCACCAAACAACTGGTCATTGTGCAAATTCACATAATGAGGAATAAAATGTTTCTGTTTAATAGTTTGTCCAGAATCTTTTGCAGGAAGCGCCTCCCTGAAACCACAGCTCTCTTTATGACTCTTTGATTCCAGACTTTTCTGCAGCTCTTTTCTTCGGCAGCCTTCGACTGACAGTCAGCCACTTTACCTCTAAAAACTTCTGGGTTTGCTTTTCAAGCATGTTTTGGGTCATTACGTACGTTCCCATCTGCTCCGTCTTGTCAATCCTGCAGAAATATGCTGATTCTGAGCAGAAGGCGTGTCGCCCAATTCAGAATTCACACGTCTGTCATATGTCACATCATCAGTAAACAGCAGTGACTCAGTGCCACTGAAAGTCAAACATGCCCTGACTTCGTACTGTCTTCAGCATGTTTTTAGTCAGTGATCATGAGTCTATAAGTTTCTCTCTTGGAATTTTGTTACAGACTGATCTGAAATTTTCACAGCGTGGTGAACTTGTGGATAATGCTGTTCCTACCTCCTGATAGTGTTTCTCTACCATCACAAGGATCCTGTGATCACTCAGAACGGTTGAGTTGAAATTATTTCCAAACTTTGCACCTGTTGAACAGATGAAGGAAATACTGATACTGTAGCATGGAGGAGGAGTCGAGCATGATGATAACAGACAGACTGGTCCCTCGTGATAAAGGGAGAGCCATTGATTTACTGGTTGATCTACTAACCCTAACCCTTACTGCCTACTGTGGTACTGTGGATAGTGACCAAAAGAATTGGACTGCCGATCCTTGCAGTAGAAATGAGCTTCCTCCAGACATTCTCTTAGTTTACTCCATGGACCTTTCAGGAGAGGCCGCAGTAAAGGCACTGCTTTCAGACATATGACCAGCACCTCCTAGATGAGGGGTTTCTGACACACCTGGGGCAGACACAGTGCAATTCCCCCCAGAAAAGCTTAAGGCGGTGCCTAGGTGGAGGGAGGTTTGAGTATCTCTACTTACTTCATCCTGGCAGCCCGCGGTAAATCAATGTGAAGATGAATACCCTCAAATCAAAGCTGAGAGTTTGCACTTTAGGCTCATATTTACTATATAACTGTAAAAATATCAATGATTGTGTCAATTTCCAAATATGGATCCACCCAACTGGGTAAAATTCAAAGTTTTTTCCCACGTACACTGACAATAAAGGGCTATTCTATTCTATTCTATTCTATTCTATTCTATTCTATTCTATTCTCAGTGCTCCCGGTATCTGCTCTGTCTGTGGGTGAGAGTAACATTCACAGGTTCAGAGGGTTTAGCAGATTTACAACTCTGTTACTACAGTTTTTAATCAATGTTTATCTTTTCATCAGCCAGTGGGTAAAAAGTGTCCTTTGAATTCGGTGTTAGCTAATCCGAAGCGCCTCCATACAAATGAATCTGCTCTAAGTACGGACTGGGTTCATGGTAGAATAATTTCCAAGGTGAGTGTTGGATTAATCCTGTTAGGGCAGCATGTTTATGTGCTCATTGATTTCAGGGTGCTGTGTGGCTGAGCTCCCCCCACAGTCAATGAGCAGAATAAATGTGAGCGGTAACACAACGTCTGCTTTGTGTGCCTAATGAAGTCTGGTTGTCAGCAAGCCTCCACCTCCTTAATGCTGTCTTAATTCACAGGCTGTGGAGGGCTCAGCTGCTGCAGCAGTGTTAAAGACAGGGAAGGGAAAGTGTGTGTGTGACTGGGGGGTCGGGGGGGTCCTTACTGTGAGATCTCCCTGTGTGCCTTATTCTTGTTACGTTAGAGTGTATCTTTCATTGTGTGCATGGTGGGTTTGCGTTGGGTTGTTACATGCCGTGTGCGTGTGTGTGTGTGTGTGTGTGTGTGCGTGCGTGCGTGCGTGTGTGCGCGCGCGTGCGTGTGTGTGTGTGTGTGCGTGTGTGTGTGTGCGTGCGTGCGTGTGTGTGTGTGTGCGTGTGTGTGTGTGTGCCACTGATGTGTACAGGCTGTTTTTCACTCATTAACGGATAAGCAGATATTTGCCTGTTTTACTCTCTCTGTTTCTCCTTGTCTTCTTCCTCCCACTCCTTATTTTGCCCCTCTCGTTGTTTCTTTTTTTTCTTTCTCACTTTATCTTAAATCCCTCCATCGCCATTGCACCCCGCCATCCAAAAAAACCAATCCAAATCTCACCACTCAGATCAACGGGAAGGTTGGTTCTTTCACTCTTTACCCTCTTAAAGCCAAGGCCTGGCAGACTGGAGCCGTGCCGCGCCTGCATCTCGCTTGGCGCCTCAGGCCCGTCCCGGCCTCTCTCAGGACCCCAACCCTACAGTGCAACCACCCTGCCCCTCACCTCCACTGATGTTCAACCCACCCCACCCTGCTTTAATATATGAGCCGCATCACATCCTGCTCTATGCACCCTGCTTCATTAAAAAATGTGAAATGAGCATGTCTTACTTTAAATGTCATAAATGCACATTATTAAAAAGTGAATTTCCCACCAGGAAAGGATCACACTGAGGACGTGGCACTGAGTTGGTGTTGTAAGGCGTCTAGGGAGCTGCTATATTTTCTACAAAGGCAACAAACCTGTACACCACAGCAAATTGGGAATAAAGATTTCAAATTTGTCCTGGTGAACTTGCAGGAAAGGGAAGATAATTATGATCTAATGCCTGATTAGAACAACAGCATGTGTTTAAAACAAGAAGCACTTATCTGCGCCGTCTGCGTGTAGAAACGCTGTAGAAGAATGGGCTGTTCTAAAGAGCTCGCTGAACTTGAGCATGTTACTGTAAAGGAAGCCATCAATCCAGCAAATCAGTTTGTGAAGTTTCTTCCCTTTAGATATGCCAAAGAGGAAGTGTTTAGGAACCAAAGCAAATCAGCCATGCAGTGGCAGGACACGTAAAGTGGGGTCACTGAATCCACATTGTGTGTAAAAGTCATCCAGGCAGTGGGCTTCATAGCCCAACAGCTCCTGTAAGTGTAATGTGTTTCCATACACAGGTCCAAAACACATTATTATTATTATTATTATTAATGTTAGATTTTCGACTGTGGACAAGAAGCTCGACGGGATCATGAATATTTACATTTAAACAGACCAGCTCCACAGTTGCAAATGATTTTCTACGACCAAAAACTTTGGAAAATGAAGCTGATCTTTTCTGAGTAACCCAACAGTCTACCTTAAATCAGGCTCATGGATATCATAGCTTAGAACATCTGTCAGCAAATCATTTGTTAGCCTGGTTACTCTTTGACAAACCTTCTTAACAGCCTAACTGTCGTGCAAGATTTTTGCCCTTCTTATAAAGCTGTTTTTCAGGGCAGTGACACGATGATGACACATGTAGTGCCAGTCTCACACGCCTCACAACTTTCCTGGTTAAAATGGAGCAGAGTGTTTGCATAACATCTCTGGTTTCAGAGTTTGTGCTCACTTCACAAAATGTTGCATCAGTCTCATGAGGTCCTCTCCAGCATGCTGATCATGTTTTTGTTGTCGTGGCTAATTCAAAGGCATGGCTCATCCCAGCTCTCATCTGCTGCCTGACCATCATTAGGCTGAGCGGCAGGCTCTGAGCTCACACTGCTTTCACCATTCTCTCCTCTCGTCTGCTACAGAACTACACTCTGCAAGAAAGAAAGAAAAGATAGCCTCAGACATGTTTACAGCTTTTTCCAAGACTCTTACTGCTGGATCATTAATAGCAGAATGTGGAGGAGCTCAGAAGTGGAAGTGAACTACTAGAGGAGAGAATTGCAGCTCTAGCCCCAGTGTTTGTGTCTGATATATGAATTTACAGCCTTGTAGTGCCGCTTGTTTCCCTTGTCTTTATATCTGAGGTCAGTGAATGGTGCCGATCGATGCTGCACTTAGTTTTAAATCTCCATAACATTATTTAGCTAATTTGACCAACTGTGTTATTCTTGATTGTTCAAAAAGGGGAAGTTAAATTTAATCCTGACAGATTACTTTCCAAGGTGAAGTGACACATTTAAAATTAAAGAAGCAATAAAAGTAAATAGATGAGAAGACTGGAACAATTAATAGTGTTTATATGATTCTGAAAAAGCTTTTTTGCAGTGAGTTCTCATTTAAAAAGAGAAATGCAATCCAGTCAAACCCGGTTATCATCAAAATGTATTAAATGTGAGTCCTATAAAAAAAAGCAAACTGTGCAAGAACAACAACAGTAAATGTGTCGTGATGCAACAAGTCCATGAAATCCTTTGGATACATCAGCAACATCTGGTCGCAGGGGAAATGGTTTTTGGACAGCTGGCTGAAATCAGCTGCAGCGAGAGGGCTGCACCAAAAAGCTCTTTGATTGTTTTGGTTGCTAGCAGGGTGCCCCGCAGTGGAAGTCTGAAAAAGCTTCTCTGTTTCCAGTTTGAGCTGCAGTTTTCGCAGTTTCAGTGTTACTTGGCAGACAAGTATTTTTCATGGAAGCTAACGCCAAGTACGGCTTCCTACTAGCGACCAGAACAACCAGAAGGAGGTTTTTGGTACCATAGACCACCTGTGACTAGTTTCACACAAGCAAGTGCCACAACAACAACAACAACAACAACAACACATTTTTCCATTGCAATTTTCTGTTTGCAGACGGTCACCAACATATTGAGGCCTTAGCAGTGTACCCATGACCAGTGTTGGGTTTTTGGAGCCAGAGGTTATCATAAATGAGACTGGAGTGCTAAGCTATGAGCTAGCGCTCGCAACTTTCATAGGCTGTATATGGACAACACACCTACACAGAGCTGCTAATTAGTGTTAAGTAACAGACTAATAAAATATTTGAACTTTACTCACCAAAATAGAAGCAAAGTCGTGGAAAATTTCCGCTACACAGCAAACCAGATAATTTGTCATCTAATGTCCTTAACAAAAAATAAATATTTCACTAATACTGCAAACACTATAAGGAGGAGGTGAGCCCCAGCAGACACTGATCAGCTGCACCGGTCAGCCAACACGAACATTGTGCAGTAATCAAAGTCTTTCTTTACTTTGATCACAAACCATGCAGATTAAAAGGCCTCACAGAAATCTGTGTAGCTTCATTTGTGTTTTCAGCTGCACTGCTGTTATGTTTCAAACATTTCTTGATTTCTATGAATCCAAATATGTGAAACCCAAACATGGACCCTCTCTCACACTAACGGTGTTTGTTGTTTTCTCATTTTGTCAGAAGTGACATCAGTTAGTAGATTACAGGGATTACAGCAAGTTATCATGTCCTATTGATTTTTTAAAAATATTTTTAAAAATTCGAACTGTTGCAGTACATAATTGTACCAGCATCTTTATTTTCTAGTGAGCTGATAAAGCAAACACCCCGTAACAGATTTTGGGCTGCAAAGTCACTTCTACAAAGTTTAATATTTTACACAAAACTGAAAAACAGCCAGAATCTCTAAACAAATGGCAGCATACTGTGTTATAACCTGCAGTTCACTTGAAGGAAAGTTTGGCTTATTAATGTAAAATTAAGGAAAAAATGATACAGTGAACATTAAACTTAAAGCTGAGCTCCTGTTGGTCCAGTTAAAGGGAAAAGAGATGCCAGTTAGTATAAAAGTCCTTTCTCCCATTCATTTCTTCACGAGCAAGCATGCTGCTGCTGCCTCTACACCTGTGCTGCTGCATGCACACCCTCACCGTGCACACAGATGTTCGCTTCCCCATTCATCGCAGCTTCTCCATCTTAGCTTCTTCTACAACTGTAGCTTTTTCTTTATTCGGGCTTGGCTTCAGAAGTTTGCCTCAATTATCCCTCCTCCCTTCTCCTTCCCTTTCCCTTCTTTCTCTCGTCTCTTTTCTCTGGCATGCCAGTAAAAAAACGAGTCTGTCTGCATTTTAACTCTTGTTGGTCTTAACATGTATCTCTTACTATTCAAAGTTATCTTGGCTACTAAGTTTGATTTCAGTTTCACTCAGTACCTACATCCACCATCAGGCCATCATCCAGACTAAATGTTGCAGTAACACCATCATGTTTAACTGCAGAGTTGATAACTGTCATCGTAGTGTGACCATCCTCCATGTCCATGGGTGACTTTTTAATTGACTAACTTAAGAATATGATGATTTTCACAGTTCTGGCCAGCATGCACCCGTCTCACAGTTTTGCTAAGTATTGAACGCAAACACGTCAGTTTTAAATGTCTTGAATCAAACATTCATATGACAAGTGCAAACGAATTAGTTTGATGAAGTACCATGCAGGCGTAAAATGCACTGTATGGTTAGATTTCTGTTATCTGTCACCCAGTCCCATCAAGGAGGCCTGACAAACGATCCTCAGTGATATGAGTAACAAGCAGTGCAGGAGAACATGGTATGACCCCCACTAATATGATAGAAGTAACGCGTTGCATTACAAAACAAACAAAACATTACAAAATTTCACTGTGTGTTATACTTGTATAACTATGCATGTGACAAATAAAGAACCTTGAACCTTGAACCTTGAAAACTATGGCTATTAATAATGAACCTGTTACCCTGCAGTACTGGGAAGCATCAAACTTTGATTTAGAAAGGCCTAAAATCATGGCAGTACAGCCCGCTCTCCCTCAGCGCTGTAGGTCGACCTGCTCAGTCACTCACTTTAACAAATTTACTATTAACATTAGCTCAGGCTGCTGAGTTACTGCTGTGAGTTATTACTGATGTTCAGCAATAACAACTTAATTTTGCTTGCAAATGTTAAAAGTATATCAGCAGAATTTAGCACACTGTCCTGATTGGCTGTAACATGGTTTATGGCAACTGATAGACACTAAATATATATAATAATATATAATATAATAATAATAAATTAAGAATCGATACTGATACTACCATTAATAATATTAACAATAATAATCTAGTAAAAAATCAAACAAACGGGTCCCTAAAACCATGACGTTGTAATTGGTAACTGATAAGTTATTATGTTACCCTATTAAAATAAAGTAATCTGAGTACTCTAAAACACTAGCATTTACTTGTTACAGCCAATTCTGCCTCGCTGACAGGACTGAAGGCCGTTCTGGGAGAATCAGCTCAGGATGTTTTCCACACCTGTTTTCTACGTGTGTGTTTCAGACACCAGCTCACTGCAGTATTTCTGAGCTGACGGCACTGATGTCACATCACATGTCAGACATTCACATATGAAAAAGCTCTGATTAGCACAAATATAAATCCTCCACGTTGTGCTGCAGGACGATGCTTTTAGAAGCCCCAACAAAGTCGACTAGATAGGAAACATCGATTTTAATGTGAGTGTTGGGGATTATTTTTATACCTGACCATTATTTAAGACGGAGATGACGAACAAAAACTAAACAAAACATAAAAACCTGCATTCACAGTAACAGTTTTGTGGATGTTGCATGAAAAACAAGCTGAATAACTCTTCAAGCACATAGTCCAGCTTGTTTTAGCCTTGACTTCTGATCATAAGCAAAAAAATGAGATTCTGGATACGAGTCTTGGAAATGAGTTTTCGGTTCACTCTTGGCTTGTGGAGCTCAGAATTATTGAAGAAGCTGATCTTAGAAGTGCTGCTCCTCCACACTGGCAGGTCAGATCACGTGGGTCAGGTGTATCTGATTACCTGCTAGACTCCTCACTATCGAGTTATTCCCGGCACGTACAGCTAGAAGAAAGCCGGGAGTAATCATACATCCAGCCTGGGCTGGATGTGCCTGAGGAACATCACAGCAGGGGCTAAAGAACACGAAGGAAAAACACAAACTGCAGCAAAAAGTTCTGGGAATTGGCTCGAACAAAACAAAATTAAAAATATAAATTTGTCTCTGCTCAAAATAATCTGACATACATAAGCATCCAGTGCAGCTTCTGTTTGTATGTCTCTCCACGCTGGTGACTCTTCCTCTTACAAAGTTTACAAATCTAGTGAGTAGACGTGTGAATTGTGTTCCCCAAACTTTTCATGTCTGTTTTTTGTTCTTCTTTATTACCAACAAAGATCCTTCACATGAAGTGTTTTTGTTTTGTTTTTTTGAAGTTTTTTGGACGTTTTGCTTTTATTTCACGGTTCAGCCGTGGGAAACAGGAAAGAGGGGGAGAGAGCCACAGCTCGGACTCACGCCCGGTCGCTGAATTTCAGCCGTGAGGCTCAACCAGTGAGCTAACCACCTCTTCACAAAAGCTGCGAGTTAGTTTGAGGCAGAAGTTAATGTGTGATTTCAACAAGTTTGAGATGATAAAATCGGAAAGTGCAGGTGGTAAGAAACAGACTTCCAGGGATCTAAAAATAGCAGCCACCCTGCAAACCATCTGGAAGTGTTCAAAACATAACCACGATCGAGTCAAATCAGGTAAGGCTTTTGAATATTTATGGACTGATTCCCAAAAGCTGCTATCGGGCTGCTATGCTAAAAGATTTACATAAACATTTCTGGCTCGTTACTCTAAAGAATTTCCCAAATCGGCCATAAATCAAGTGTAACTCATACGTCATAAACATGGCAGGAGATTAAATGCAATATTCGACAGTGAGTTTCTCTGTATCCCATTATTGGACAGATGACAGGAGCATGCTAGTTGTTTGTTTGTTTGTTTCCTGTGAAACTGGTAATATAACCAAAAATAATAATGCATCGGTTGACTTGATGACTTGTGTAGGACTTTACAAAACCAAGAAACTAAACTAAGAAATAAAAAACTTCATGTCATGTCAGCTGCAGGTATATATGTCAAAATATAAAATAACTGCAGTATTTCGATCAGAACTTTACTCACAAATTGCACGAGTGAGTTAATCTTAGCACCGTGTTGATATTAAGCATTGGGTGGGTTCACTGAAGTAATATGGACTTAATCGTATGTAATGCAGCTCCTGCAAACTTCTGAACACCTGTGAACGGATAAAAAGAACAAATATAATAACCTCCTACGACGCCTGCTGTGTTCTTACATTTTCTAACTTTGTACACCACATTCATGTCATGTAAAACTGAAATGTTTGCAGCGGTCTGTAGGGTCAAACACCCTGTGTACACAATAACAACAGTTCAGTGCTGGTGAATGCTGGCCAGCTGAAGCTAACATGCCCTGTTGTAGAGCTCTGCCTACCCCCCCTCTGTCTTGGTAAGAGTTGAATCAGGTAATGATGACAGTGATATGGTGTCTGTCACTGTGATCGCTGATGTGCTGCTGGCTGTAGTGTTTTGATTTTACTGCCACACACATGCACACACACAGATCACAGTTGGCAATCAAATTTTACAGGTTTCGGCCTCGTATTTCTGTCACTCAGCTGTGAGTAAAATTAAAAGTTTATCTGATGTTATCTCAGTCAGTCTGGATTTTAAATCGTTTAGCGTGATAAACAAAGTTGGCAGGAAACACTTCCCACATTAGCAGGAAGCGCCACCTGTGTGAAGTGTGTGTGTGTGTGTGTGTGTGTGTTGGAAGGTCAGTTGGGAAATCAAGGCCTGACTTTTCCTGTGCACTTATTGAAAATTTACTACCTCCATTACAAGACTGTCACATATGCTGTAAAAGCCTGGCGGGAGAGATGCAGCTTCCTTCAATATTTTAGGGTAAATTCGCTCTGAAAAGTCCGTTCCTGCAGATTAAACACAAGTGCAAAAATACGTCACAACATTGACATTAAAACGTCAGCTCAGCATGTTGTTGATCTTTGTAAAGCTAGAATCACTGGTCTGAAGTAACTTTGAGTTATTGTCAGTGATGAATAGCGGTTCCAGCCCTAAAAGTATTTTTACTCTCATTTGACCTTTTTGTACCTTTAATCAAATCCTCCAAAATAAAATACGTGATTAGCAGCAGTAAGAGAATTGACCTAACTGAGCTCGCAGCCCCTGAATCCTCCGCCTACTCTTCCTCCTCCTTTTGCTTGCCCTGTCTCCTCTCTTCTTCCTTCTCCACATTAGTTTTCTCCTTGGGAAGCTGTCTTAATGCCAGCCATCTGCATTTCTGAGCCTGCAGCTTACCATGTCAGCAAACAATGCTGTTCTTGTATGAGCAGCACCCAGAATGCTGCATTATCTCTTGCACCACAGTAACATTTAGCCCACGCATGCTCTCCAGCACTCTGGATGCTGTCAGTCATTGATCAGCAACACTATGTGCAAACGAAGAAAACTCCGAGTTTCTAACTTCACCGCTTCTCCTGTTACATCAGATTTTTTTACAGTGAGGGCTAGAATGTGTAACCCTGCGCTTCCTCTTCTTTAGTTAAACCACAATGAAACCCCAGAAAAGCCTCTGATCCACACTGTAAGCTTCTCACACCAACACGCTGGCTCAGGGCTTAAATTACACTTTGTGAGTCAGATTTTCGTGACTGTGTACTCGCCTAAGTCAAGAGCAAGGACTTCATTTATGCAACAGAGCTGTCTGCATTTGACTTGATGTGCACACAGGACTGTTGCACTAATTCAGACATTGTGTAATGAGGAAGTAGATCCAAACACTTTGGGGAGATTTCCAGGGATGAGAGCTAACATTGGAGGAGAATCTTTATCCCACGTTCGCTCCAGCACACTTTGTGCCTTAGCATCACGACACGATGGAAACTCTACCGCCTTGCCGCGCATTAGACTCCAGGTGCAATTTAATCCCTGCAGCCCAGCAGGAAACCCCAGATTTTCCAGAGAAATCCAGTTACATGCTTTAGACACAGCTTCTCATTTTACCCAGTTTCTCGGTGAGCGTGGCGCCCTACGGCGGTGATTCCCAGTATTTCTTCATCTGGCCCGTAGCACACTGGATACAAGGACGTCCTTTCTTTAACAACACCTCTCAGTTTAAATGTGTATATTTGTTTTAAACTGGATCAACCATCCAAAACTATTAGCGTATGTATTAAACCAGTTCGTCTACTGGTTTTAGCAACTGCACCACTTAACCACAGTCACAGTCACAACCATTATATTTTGGAGAAATGTGGTTACTGTTAGCAGGGTTGAAACTCTCTCATGTCTGACACGTCAGCCCTGTGTTAACCTTCCTTCTCCCACTCACACAGCAAATAAAGGAAACTGAATTTCTTAAAGCCCACTTAAAGCTGTGTTTGCAGCTTCCACTGCTTGAGATTATGCAGAACCTGCTACTCAGTATAATCAATAGATGGCTCTCCAAAGCACACATTTCTGCACATGACACAGCAGTGTAATGATTCAGTCAGATATTTCTGGCAAATGAAAACCTCTCCAAGTGTGAGCTATCACACGCAGTCCCAGTTTTAGGTTCACAGTCCACAGACCTCCATCAGTGTGGCGTTAGTGTTGGTATCGATGATACTGATCTGATACTGGTACAAAACCTTAATGTTTTATTGTATCTCAAATTATAGCATCATAATGATTACAGGACATCAGATTACTTGTTCTTATCACTTAATAACGCAGAATTATCATATAGAAATAAAAAACCTGAAGTTGTGCTATTTGAACACCCTGCCTGCAGCACTAAAGGACTCCCTGAGACGTCTGTCTCGCCCTAGCACCACCCGTCCTTCTCCTCCTCCTCCCAATGATAGTTTCTTTCCACTGTGTTCCTGTTAATGATAAACTACAGATTTACCCCAAATGACTAAAATATCGATATTTTAATGTGAGAATCGATTCTAGAACATAAAAGACTGAATCGATATTTTAACATCGATCGTTGGTATTTACCATGGATGGCTCACTGCTAATCGCTGGTGTTTAAATGAAATGCTCTTCATTGGCACAGAAGGTTAAATAAAAAAAGTTTTGCCAAAATAATTCATTTAACATGTGACATATTAGTAACCATGGCAACAAGACCTTACAATATACATTAATTGATGATTTACATTGTTTTATTTAAAACGTTAGCTAGCTATTTCATTCATGTGCCCATTATGTTCAGCAATTTATTAATTTAATAATTTAATCTCAGCCATAGTTTTCATAATTTCCAGTTTTTTATTCAGTAATTTTAATAATGTATTAATTATTTTAATACAACATGTTGATCATCTCATGCGAAGCTGGTTGGAGGGAAATTCCTGACCAGAAATTGGCTTTAAGATGACTCAACATTTTAAAAGCATAAAACAGACACAAACTGTAAAACTCCACCAGGCTCATTGACCAGTTCACACTGGTCTACGGTGCACAGTAAAAGCCAACCCAGTCAAACACTGAATCAGTCCAGTGGTCCCTACACCCCACCCCTCTCCTTTGTCCCCTCTCACTCTGCTCCTCTGTACTCCCACAGTTCGCCGTGTGCCGCCCCGTTTCTCCATCCCCCCCACCAATCATGAGGTGATGCCCGGAGGCAGCGTCAACCTGACCTGCGTCGCAGTCGGCGCTCCCATGCCTTACGTCAAGTGGATAAGTGGTGAAGTGGAGCTGACCCGGGAGGATGAGATGCCCATTGGCCGCAATGTTCTGGAGCTCACCAACATCCGCCAATCTGCCAATTACACCTGTGTGGCCATATCCTCCCTGGGCATGATCGAGACTACAGCTCAGATCACAGTCAAGGGTAAGAAACACTCACCTTTGTGGGGGTGGGATGGCGTGTGATATGATCCCGGTGAACAGTGGAGAAAAATTAATTGGTCCGATTGTGCAGTTCTGCCTGGCGTAATTTGCGCTGGCTTCATGAAGCTCCTGGTCATCATCCAACAGCCTCTTAGATGTTTTTGCAGCGCATACTTTAGGCCCTATTTAACTTGCTGATGTGATCACACGTGAAGGAGGTGCGCAAATGTCATCAGTCATCATTAAACCTGGAATACGTGCACCAGATTTCAGATCTTGTCGCATATGGTGCCTTTAAAGGACCAAAAAAGTCAGTTTTTCTGCTGCAGGGCTGGAGTGGAGCATGTTTTAAACCAAACACTGACCTTTTTCTTAGTATAACAAAGTTTACCTTCCTAAACCTAACCAGCAAGATAAAGGAGAAATAGGGGAGAAGAAAATACGATGCATGTTCACCTGGCTAACAACCAACTCCAAATGTAGACGCTGTCACTATTTAAGAGAGAATTGTTGTCTTCGTAGCACATCGCTGTGCCTTGGTAATGCAAATGCAGATCAATGAATTTGGCTTTGGACAATACTGAGCCTTTGATAAGGATGGCTTTGCCCAGCCCCACTGAGGCAGCAGCAGTGGGGTCAAATAAAGTATGCATAAAGCTCCTTACATGCACTCTCTGACACAACAAATAATATCAATATTTGAACATGTTTGGACAGCTTGGAAAGACGCTGCAGTGCAAAACCTGCATGTCATTTAGTGTTCATTAACAAAGCAAATCCCCAATCCTGTGTGTAATAGCCTCAGCAAAAAGCAGAATATATTAACATAACATAAAGTCAAGTGCCATTTTTCAATTACAGTGTCCATATAGTCGAGGTGGTACTCTAATAAAAAATGAAGATACATTTATTCTTGTTCGAGCAACAAAATCCTTCTTACGTCAGGATTTGTGTTGCTTTAGATTCTGGATGTATTGTGTTATTGATGATGTCTGACTGACAGGAGCAGCGGTGTGAGTGGACTAACACATAGAAAGCTTTCATACAGGACGATCAGCTGAAGAAAAAGCAACAGCAGCAGAAATGTGCTCCTAGTATCTTTGTTATATTGAGAAAACAGGAGCTCGTAGCTCTGCAGCTGTAATCTTTAGTTATCGCAGGTCAAATCAGGTCATTTTAGTTTTTGGTAGAACCAGTTTTAGTTTAGATATAGGACATTTTCTACAGTTTATAATAAACTTTATGATAGTAGACGTTGACATATTTTGTTACAGCAGGCTCATTGTTTTCTACACTGCTCAAGTAGGAATCTCACATTAAATGTCTTGCAAATCTTGTAATCCAATCAGAAGGGACACTTAGATATGTAGAAAGTCTATGTTAGTATGAAAGTCACTGCTTTATCATGTGGTTTGCTTTTGGACCTTTGTGTTTTGTATTTGCTTTTCCTTTTCTTCCACTAACTGATTCATTGTGGGTCTTTATCCCTCAGCAGTAAAACACTGTTTTTATCGTCACCACCCGGGTGGGCAGCTGGGAGCAGGCAGTGTGGACACCCAAGTGTGTGAACTTTCAACTTGATACTATAGGTGTGAAATATTGGACGAGTTTGAATCTGTGACCTTGATGTTGACTTCAAGTTTTATGAAAATCTTGTGAAGTCACCTGGGTGAAACTGATATGATAGGTGCATCTACTAAAAATCTCAGGTGAGTTCAAATTCCTGTAACCTTGATCTCAAGGTCAGAAGTCGGAGGTCAACTTTTCTGAAAATCTAGTTAATGCAAGAACTAAAACCTCTGATGAATCTTTGAATCTTGGTGACTTCAACCTCAAGGTCAGAACTTGGCTTTTCTAAAAATCATCTGAATGCGATCACTCAAGAACGAAGCAGCAATAATACAGTAATACCAGAGGAGGCTGAGGGGAGGTGTATCTACGAGGAGGCTGAGGGGTTTGTGTCCATCAGTATTTCTTTACTTTCATTTTGGCTACTTTTAGGCTAAATGAAAGTACTGTGTTGGGCACGCAGTGCAGTTCTCTGCTGCTGTATCTGATTCAAGGTCTGTGTTTTGCATACAAGTGGTTATTTGAGTTGCTGTTGTCCTTCTGTCAGCTTGAAGCAGTCTGTCCACTCTCCTCTGATCTCTGCTGCTCACTGGATACCTTCCACCACCTCTTGGTCTCGAGGTGTTTGTGGAAAATCCTTGAAGAGCAGCAATTTCTGAAAAATGCAAACCAGCCCATCTGACACAAGCAACGTTCAAAGTCATTTAAATCACTTTTCTCCCCCTTCCTGATGCTCTGTTTGAACTTCAGTCAGTCAGCTTTACCACGTGTACACGCCCGAATCAGCTCTAAATGTATTTGGAAGCTTCTGGTTGAGCATTTTGGCCATTTCAGATATAACTGGTAAACACACACGCACGCACGCACGCACGCACGCACGCACGCACACGCGCGCACACACACACACACACACACACACACACTTTTTCTATAAAAGTATTCAGTGATATCTTAGACTAACACAGTGGTTCCCAAACTTTTTTTGCTGGGCCCCCTTCGTTTTACAAGAAAAATGTTCGCAAAAAATCACGAATGTGGGATCCTGTTTGTCCGTGATCTAAACAGCCCAGCGCTGCTCCCGATGCAGGGGAAACCAGTCCTGCAGGGAGACCTACCTCGGCACTTGTGCAGGTGAAGCTTCACCATATTTTCTAGTCTTTGGCTCAGAATGAAGTTGGTTTGGAAACATATTCAGCGATGCTTCATCTCCTGCTCTGCGTTTGTGTGGGCGCCCCGTGCTAGCAGTGTCCAAGCGTTTTGTTTGTTTCCCCCCCCCCCCTTTTCATAACCCCCCCCTGCAATGGGGCCCCACACTTTGGGAAGGTCTGGACTAACAGCTGGGACATAAACTCATCTGCAGTGTTTGCTGAGATTATAAATGAGGTGAACAATGGGATCATTTTCTGATAGACACGTACAGTTTGGCTTGTTTTGGCAGAGGAGATGCACCCTGCTAATAAGATCAAACAGGTTTCAGTCCCTGCTGCATTAGCTGCACTTTTCAGATCCCGGTCCTATTTTATATACAGTTTGATGAACAAAAATATGAAGCAGCAGCTGGTTGTGTGTGGGAGAAGTTTGATTTCAGGCTATGTGCCAAAGAGCTCTTTAATATGCGCAACAGTTAGATAATAATGATTTTAGCATTTAAACTAAATCATTATTCTTTCCTAATCCTGCCTTTTTAAAAATGGGTTTTCTTTCCACTTCTAGCCAAATAGAAACTAATAAACAGAAAAAAATATTAAGCCAATGTTTCCACATCTTATATAAACCCCAGTGCCCTGGCTGAAAGTCCAGTGTAGGTACTGTGCCGTGAATCTGTCTTTACATAAATGGTCACACTCGTACCTCTGCTGCTCTGATAGGACTTTTCTTTAAAAATAATAAATTGGCTTTTGTTTGGATCACTTGTGTCAGTAAAATTTGCCACTTCCTCCGTAGCTGTGTTCCTGTAACAGTGGCTCCAGGGGCCTCAAGGCTCTCCTAGTCTGGTTTTCCTGTTGAAACCAGGTGAAAGCTGTGAATTTGCAGTGTTGGTGAAAATATACAAACAGTAGCATGAGAAAAGTGCACAGGAGGGATTGTTGTACACATCACAGTAGAAACTACTTTCTGCATTAAAACAATATTTGTTTTAAAAAGAAAAAATGAGAGCAGCAGCCCCACATGACACACTGAAGCCATACAGTAGAAACAGACGTTAGGAAAATGTCTCCAGATAGCAGTCAGAAATCATTTTCAAGCACTCGAGGTGACAGACAGATCTCATCAGCAGATCTCATTTTTAAAAAGCTGTGCTTTTACTTTTATTTGCTTTTCATAAACTGAAGCTCTTAGAGCTTGTTTTTCAGAGGAAACTGTATCAGATATTGTGGCAACAGATGATGGGAACTGCATGAGGAGCAACGGCTTCATCCTGTCCCAGCCTGCTGGGGTTCATGCGCTTGTAAAGAAGAAGAAGAGCTTGGCTGCATTGCATGAAAATGAGGCAGATGTCAGGACTGGAGCAGCAGAGCTAAAAGCCTGTGGTTGCACTGGTTTCATCCCAAAAGGCAACCCGTGAGCTTTTCTGCACCCCGCTGCTCTGCTTTGGACCAGCTCACAGATTCACAGGGTTGAGCTCAAAGTCCCAACTGCCACCATGTGTTTCTAATCCAGGCTGTTTTTATTTCTCTTTGTCAAACTTCATATTCAGTATAACACTTCATTTGATACAGAATGAGCTGACTGAGTGACAACAACAAAGCAAGAGAATAATTATAGTTAATAAAGTCTTTGATACGATAGCTTCATTATTTCTTGCCTCTGATCTTTTACCATTTTCTATTTGTTAGATGGTTGAGTAGATTTATTGAATTGAGTTGGCCGTCACTACTTTGGAAGATGCTTTGTTTCGTGCAAATCTGTAACAAAATGAAGATAATAACTTAAGAAGTATTTTAGGACTAGAAAATATTGTAATTCAAGTGGTCTTAGAAGCACAAACTCTGGCCTGTGTCTGCAGGTCATGTCAGTCATATAGTATATTTTATAAAGTGTGGAAAGTACAATGTTTTAGGAAAAGAGCAAGATTACCACAAGGTTCAAATCCTGAGTGAAGCCACACTTTAGCATTGACTCCTCTGCAGGGAGGTGATTAAAACAAAAAAAGCCGCAGGAGAAGAAGCAGAACTGAGGAGCAGCTAAAGTTTCAGGCCAAATACAATTTACTGTGTCTGTGGATGAACCGCCTGCCTGCATTTTGCTGTTACGATCTCCACAGACAGCTGAACTCTGCAATCAGCAGACCCACTGCAGTCGGCACATCTCACCTGAGACAAGCGCTATGTATGAATGCAGCTAATAAACATGCCCGTCCACATGTTGTAACAGTCATTATGGTTTTACGCACACATATAAGTTTAATCTACAAAGCAGTGATGGGATTTCTTTCCTCCCTTCTATGAGAAAATGCAACTTATCTTATATCCTGTTAAAATCCAGGCTCTGCTGTGTGGCTGCATTAAGTAGATGCACTTCTGATGATCTGCAGCTCAGGTCTGGATGACTATAGATGGATTTACATAGGAGGACATGCACCCATCTGCTTGGCAACATAATACTGGCCCGGTGCAGATCAGGAAAGGACAGAAGCAAGCTGAATAATAATGAAGTGTTAGATTGGCAATGTTGAACAGCTCTGTGTACCCGGCATCAGCGGGTGACTTTCCTGACGGAGAGGAAGAATAATGTAGAAATGGAGAGAAACGTGTTTTTCTGACTCGGTCTGTCTCTGCTTTCTGACAGCTCTTCCCAAGATGCCCACTTCCCTCACTGTGACAGAAACCACGGCTACCAGCGTCACCCTGACTTGGGACTCCGGCAACCCAGAACCTGTGTCCTACTATGTTATTCAGTATCGTGCCAAATTGTCTGAGAACGGTTTCCAGGAAGTAGATGGTGTCGCCACAACCCGCTACAGCATTGGTGGCCTCAGCCCCTTCTCTGAATACGAGTTTCGTGTCATGGCTGTGAACAACGTTGGCCGGGGTCCTCCCAGCAGCATCGTGGACACCCGTACAAGTGAGCAAGCACCCTCATCACCACCTCTTCATGTCCAGGCACGCATGCTGAGCTCCAGCACCATGCTGGTCCAGTGGGAGCCTCCCGAAGAGCCCAATGGCCAAATCCGGGGCTATCGGGTCTACTACAGCTCAGATCACGATGCCCCGCTCAGCGCCTGGCAGAAGCACAACACAGATGACAGCCATTTCACCACCATCTCAGGCCTGGCAACAGATATCACCTACAGCCTGAGGGTGCTGGGCTTCACCTCAGTGGGAGATGGGCCTCCGTCTGACACTCTACAGATCAAAACCAGGCAGGGAGGTGAGAACATGCTCACTACATCACTGCAGAGCAATGTATCATAAGCAGCGTGCGCCTGGCTCAGATTATTGGTGAGGTGAAAGTTATTCAGATCATTTACTGTGTGCACGTGTTAGCAAACGCTGCCTGCTGTTGCATAAGCAAGTTACAACTCGAGCATTTACGTCCTCTTAAACACTTCTTCACATTAATATTCAGCTCTTGTCTTAAACAACATTTGTGTTCCATAATGTGCTGTTTGGTAAAATTCTATTTCAGGTCTCGTTACAGTTTTGATGGCTGTGCCAGTTCATGAAGCATCTCGTGATTGAGATGCATATAGAAAAAAGAATCACACCCATTTTCACTCATCAGGCTTTTTTTATTTTGAAAATCAGGTTGGGATATTCTCCAAAGTTCTCCTTCCTCACATGTAGCACACAGCAGGAAATGCTCCGCTTCAGCTCCATTGGTGGTGCTTGGAATATTTCACCCTGGACAGAGGGAGCCAGAGGCAGTGCACTCGCCGCCCACTCGCTCATTAGCAGTGAATGGACTGAGCTACCGTATTGGCTGCGCCGCTCCCACGTCGGCACAGTCCGGCATCTCAGTGACGTTGTAGTAGAGAGCTAGAAGATTAAAGACCAGCTGAGTTAGGCTGCACGTGTCTGTGCAGAGACTCGTGCTTTATATTGCTAACTGTCAGTTTTTAATGTTTGGTGTGAGGCAAAGTTTTGTTCTGAAAACAGTTGGACTGAAACGCTGCTGTCACTTTGGACTCCAGCATCACAGGGTGATACTAGTTATGAATGAATGAAAGATACAGTAGTGCACTCTTTTTTTTTTTTAAAGGTTTTGTTATTGAGGTAATCTTGGTTCTATTGAAAAATCTCTTGTGATTTTTAGGATTAAAAAAATAACGAAATCACATTTGCATTATATTTATTTTTATAAGAAGAAGAGATGTCAGCGTCAGGTTGCTGTCAGGCAGCCCAGACGTTTGTACAAGCCCGCACTAAGAGCAGGGTAAAGCCAGCCTGAGCTTGTGGTAAATGTGGGCATAAACCTCACTGTTACCAGCACAACTGCGCAGAATTCATTTCTGGCTCGCATCATTTTCTTTGCTAAGGCTACACCTGCCTTATGTTCAAGGACAGGCTGGTGCTTTAGTCACAGACAGCATCTTTTACAGTGAGCTACGCCTGACAGGACGAAACATGGCGCCATACCCGGGCTGCAAATGAAATGAGTTCAGGACTCTCACAGGCTGACACAAGATATTTCAACTTAAATACTTTTTTCATTGTCTAGAATTTTAACTTCTTTGAGTTGAACTCTACTGTTACAGGGCTTGGAACATATTAAACCTCTTTGCATACATATAGCTCTTGCTTCCAAGAATTTACTGGTTCATGGCAGGTGTTGGTTTTCTATACTTTGTTGGCATAATTTCACCCGGAAATGTAGCGATGACTCTTTGTACATGTATGAAAGCAGTGCAGGAAGAGCCTGAGTTGTTGGCACATCTATTCATGATGTGAATAGATGTGCCAACAGGATTTTACCTACCTGCCTGTTCGAAACAACAAATGTGGATTTTCCTGGCAGGGGCAGGTCCTCGCCCAGCTTTGCTTTACTCCTCTACTTTCTTACACTTTGTGTTTCCATCTTAACACATCTCTTTGTTTCCTCCTGCAGTTCCAGCTCAGCCGTCTGACTTTGACGGTGAGGCTGAGCTAGACTCACGCATCATGCTGTCATGGCTTTGGCCTGTCCAGGAACCCATCATTAGCTTTGAACTGGTGTACTGGGAAGCCAACAATCCCACAGACAAGGTAAATACCCCCTTAGAAATCTTTTCTTTCCACTGAGATGTTGCTTGTAAAATCTTTATTGGCTAGGAGCTATGCTGTGCTTCAGGCTGTGTATTTGCATTAATGTCTTTTTAGTAAGTTCAAAGTGTCTGCACTTTATTCAGGTTTGATAAATGTCATCACATCACGAACACTTCTTGCTGTGATTTATCCACGAGGAGATCTGGGTGATTTTATGCCACAGTCTCCATTAGAGCTGCGTGATTCACAAGGTCCCGAATCGATTTGATCCCCAATTCGATTCGATTTGATTTGAATCTGGGAAATTTTGCATCAGACAGTCAGAATTATTATAATTCAGATCATGCATCAGTACATTTCCATATTTTTATATCTATAAAAGGAAATCTGACACTTGTGAGACTTTATCAAAGCTGTGAGCGTCACAGCCGACGCCTCTGTGTCAAAGTAACTGAGGATAAAACATGAAGGTGATTTTCCTGGTCTGGGATTTATAAAAATATTCTGCAGCAGATCAAAAACAGAAAAAAACCATCAACACATGAACATTACCTGATGCTGCTGAAGTGAAGCAGAGCAAAGTTACAGAGGTTTGATTACAGACACAGCGTTTTGCAATTTTGCATAATTTTAAAAAGTTTAAATTTGTTCAGTGTTGAACGGCAGAAATGAGGCTTTGTTTTCAGAAGTAAGTAAAAGGAAAAAACAGCGGCCGACAGGCTGTAAGAACGGTAGACTTGTGCGTAACAAGCAAGCGAATAATGAAGAAAACAAACTTTTAAGAAACTGTTCAGTACAGAGAGAGAGAGAGAGAGAGAGAGCTGTGCATGAAGTGAGATTTTATCCTGGTGGAAGCAAAACATCAAAGAGTGAATCCATGACGATGTTTATGTGAAGCGTAGTTTGGATCTTCTTTGGCTGCTGGTTCGGTCAATGTTGTTTGGAGAGAGATAAAACCTCCAGCTTCAGAATCAGCGCAAAAAGGGCGTGAACACAAAGCGCCGCCGAAACATCAGAATCAGCGAGCCGTCGGCTTTCAGCCCCGACCGTGTCCGTGCCGTCGGTGAGAAAGTCACATCTCACTGATCCTGATCCGTCGGCGGGTCCGAGCTTTGTGTTTACGTCTCTGTGCAGAATCCGTGTTCCTGCTCTCTTTTTTAGCTGTTTGGTGGTTGTTGAAATTTTGTGAGGTTTAACCTGAGATTCTGACGTTTAGGCCAAAATAAATTTATATAAAAAAATCGATTCAGGATTTCAATGAATCGATATCACGTTATCCAAGCCAGAATCGATTTTAATCGATAAATCAATAATCAAAACCCAGCCCTAGTCTCCATATTTTTGAAGCTACTGGAGTTGGAGGGGTTTTGCTGTAATTTGGATGTATTACAAAAACACAGCTTGGATGAGCTGATGGCTGTTGTGCATCAAGAACTACACTGTCTGTGGTGTGATGCACCTCCTTCACTACAAAAACAAGAAAAAAGTCCCTCCTATGATTCCCCTAATATGATGTCATTGACAGGTTTTTCAGTAGTTGTGGGTGTTTCCCACAGACACAGGCTTAAAAAACACAGGTTCATATTACGAGCCCTGAACAACACCAGCGTTTATCTCAGGAAGAAAAATATGCCAACCACCAAACTCCAAGAACAGCTGCCTGTTGCCCAAAATCTCTGCATTAAGTAACTGAGAAAGATTTAAGGCACACGAGAAACAGTCATGGCAGTAATAAAAAGTTACAATCATTTGGTCACATATTGCATCGAATCATAAACCTTATTGTTCGTGCAATATTGTTTTTCTAAAGTGTACGTGTGAAGAGAGAGAAGCTGAGACAAACTGCAGCGTATTCAGGGCTGAAACAGTGAGAGCAGAGCTGTGGGTGGAGAGGTGACAGCTTTGCTTGGCCACTGTACAAGGCAAGCATGCTGAAAAGAGCTCCACTTCTCTTTACTGCACCGGCTCGTCAATGTTACAAGGAGCTTGGCAGGTAGGCTGCTCGGCCTCCTCGAGAAGCTCCAGGCTTTGTCTGCTGACTCCATTATGTTGAGACCAATCAGGCCCTGGCTTCATTTTTGCCCTCGTGACCTGGTGCTCTTTCGTCTCTTCACAGCACCGCGTCACTTTCGATGCAGCAGGCTCCTATGCAGTCGATGGTCTGAAGCCAGACACGCTGTACGTCTTCTCCCTGGCAGCCCGATCTGAGATGGGCTTAGGCGTCTTCACTCAGCCTATTGAATGCAGGACAGCTCAGTCCAGTAAGTATAACAGCACTCAGTCACGTTCACAGGTGTGGCTCCAGTTATGTAGTCCAGGTGAGAATGACTAAATGAGTCATCTGTGACTTAAAACTGACTAAATACACCAAAAACATGTGGAGGTAAGTGGAGCTTAATTCAGTGCAGTCCAACTAAGAGATCCAGCTCCCTGGGAGCCCGGCCGGCTTTCTTCTTTCTCTTATTCTGTTTACTGAGTGTGTCTGTGTCTGATTTGAACACCTGTAATATACCTGAGCTAAACCGACTGCATAAACAATGAATAACCGTGTGTCAGTTTAGAGCAATCCTCCTACTCAACGTGTGAAAGCCCCACGGTGTGTTTCATTCAGGCCTCTGTCAGCAGGAAACCGTCTCTGTCACACTTACTGTTTTTAGAAAGAAAGATTGAAAAGTTGCTTTTTATTCCCACAGCATGTTGGAGCTTAACTTTGCTTCACATACGCGATTTATTCGTTGTGTTTCTGTGATTTAAAACATTAAGACTGTGTTTTTTGCTCAACTATGCATTTACAGCATAAAAATGATAAATACTCATTTATATGAGAAGCTGGCGTTTTAGTGCCGTCTGGTGTTATTGTTCTCTAAAGAGATCAGCTTTTACCCAGATCTCCATGCCGATGGTTCCCACCTGAGTCGGGGAGCAGAACCTCCTGTTCTGAAGCCACCGCTGAACTATTCAAACACAATAGGACCAGCAGCAGACGGCAGCGTAGCTCACAGAACTGTGTAATTGCAAATGTCATTTTTCAAGCTGGCAAAATGTAATCAAAGCTGTAGCATTAATTATATGTTGAATTTTTCCACCTGCCAGTCACGCTTCAACTCAATTATAAAATTCAAAGGCAACAACCAAAGAAAATGTCGCCTCTTTGTGACACAATCCACACACGACATCGTTCGTAGGGGCATGCTTGGTATTTATAGATGTACATTCTGCTTTCTGCAGCGTAACAATCAGCGGGCGTTGCACATTTTGACAAATAGTCCAATAAGTCACTGAGTCGATACATGCAGCACATTATGATGTAAGGCCAAGCAAACACAAACAGACATTTGCAGAGACAGCTTTCATCACAACTGTCATCTTCCTTTCAAATGATTGTTTGTCATGTGAAATGTGGCCGAGCATGTGGCGATGTGCAGGACTTCGATCGCTGCTCCGTCACTAACACCATCGAACACCGTTAATTCACAACTACGATGTGTTATCTTAGCGTCAGAGCTCTGGCGTGCCGGCCGATGAGGAGCTGAAGCTGCAGTATTTATGACAGTTTCCCGAAGGAGTGCAAGCCCTCGCTCAGCTACTTGTTTTACCTGTCAGGACTGAAATCTTTCAGCTGTCACACTGCAAACAAATGTGTTGTAAACTATTCTCTTTGATTAGCAGTCTCTCTCATCGCTGCTCTGACTGCCAAACATAACGCGTCAGAGAACTTGCAAACAAGTCTGAGGACCCTGACCACTGCTGCCACCTCCCTGCAGCTTCTCATCCAGCTGCCACTCTCACTTCTGTTTACTTACAGCATATCAGGCACTTGTCAGATTTTATACATATTGTATTGAAACTGCAAGGTTACTACAGGAAAGAAAACACCATCTAATAACTGTCCTGTGCTTTTCCCAGCAGAGTCTCACAGCAGTCTGGGAAACAATCATTTATTCGTTTAGATGAATTTATGTTTCCACACGCAGATTGTTTGCAGACTTTTGTTTAAATGTACCATTTTTTTCTACAATAATTAACCTACCAAGCATCATGCATGTATTGAACTTCAGAAAAGTGTTTTCACCGGTGAGTTTGTTGAACTTTAAATGTGATATAATGTAAATGTAATTCAAATACAAAACAGGAATCTAAAGCTGAAATTCAAGCAACACCTCCTTCTACTCTGTTTGCTTTCAGTGTGACTGATCTGGTGGAGCCGCAGTTAGCTGTTAATAATTCTTCTTTTACCTCTTCTGTCATGCTCCTTTGGAAATAGCTTAATGTATGACAGGCAGGGAGGGTGGAGGGAAAAAGGGATGTTAATCATTACAAAAGTGAGAATGGATACATATGACTGGTTATACTTAAAACACAGCAGGATGAGACAATGAGACCCTGACACAGGAAGCCCTGAGAGGAGGGCAAGAAGGTAAAGCTGGTGAAAATGAACATAAAAGGGACATAAAAGGAGATTGTGTCAGGATCTGAATGACTCCAGGACGTTTTCATTACAGGCTAAATGGATTACATAGGTGTGCGTATGAATGTCATTGTTCCTGGCTTTATAGTGAAAGTCCATCTTTTACCACTTGCAGAGACTAAAACAGACGCAGTCTTAAATATTTTTACCCTGGCTTGAGATCACTTTTCAGTTTTAGATGTTCAAAAAAGAAAAGATTAAATCGATGCGATGTAATCTTTCAGACCTCACAATAGCGTCTGTTTTTTTGTTTTCTTTTTTCTTACGGCTCTCTTTTTCTGCCCAAATCTTGATTCCGTTTCTCTCAAATCCTCCCACCTCTGCTTGAAGTTTGACTATTTTCCATATTCGTGTTTCTGTTTGGGACTTTAATCTCCCACACATGGATCTCTGCCTTTTGATTCATTGCACCCCTGCAGTGATACATCCAAAACTTCTCGTATGCATGAAGTTTCCTTTCAACCAGTGGCGAGCACCTTTCCTGCAGCAGGAGAACGAAGAGGCTTCCAGCGCTGTTCAAACAGGAACTGAGTGCATCCGCTCGGCTGGGGCCGCCACAGCACAGGCGAGCGTGATAACTGCCACCCGTGTTATCTCTTTCACCTGCTCCACATTCATCTCAGTCGCTGCTTTTGTTGTTGAGTGTTGTTGTATTCTGCTCTTGTGGGTCATTGTGCATACATGCATTCATCTGTAGTGTGCCTGTTTTATCTTTCAGTTGGTGAAACTTCACACTGTGTGTGTGTGTGTGTGTGTGTGTGTGTGTGTGTGTGTGTGTGTGTGTGTGTGCGTGTGTGTGTGTGTGCGTGTGTGTGTGTGTGTGTGTGCGTGTGTGTGCGTGTGCGTGTGTGTGCGTGTGCGTGTGCGTGTGTGTGTGCGTGTGCGTGTGTGTGTGTGTTGCAGTATGACATTTTTCTGCCCTCTGGACTGTGAAGGTTATTTGTACTTGTTATTTTGAGGACATCACATCGATTATTCACAGAAACATTTCCTGATAAATAACTTTTCATCTTAAAATCATCTTCATTTACATGTGATTGGTTATCTCTATGGTTTGTGGAAAATGCAGTGCAAGTATTACCCAAACTGCTTTATTTTTGTCTGAGTAACATTTATATTTAGTCATCTTGTTAAAGATGAATTCAGGACTGTTACTGTCATGTTTCAAAATATTTAGTGATTGTTAGTGAAGGGGGGCAATTTTGCAACTAATGCAAGAAGTAAATGGCCTGTATTTGTATAGCGCTTTACTAGTCCCTAAGGACCCCAAAGCGCTTTACATATCCAGTCATCCACCCATTCACACACACATTCACACACTGGTGATGGCAACTACATTGTAACCACAGCCACCCTGGGGCGCACTGACAGAGGCGAGGCTGCCAGACACAGGCGCCACCGGGCCCTCTGACCACCACCAGTAGGCAACGGGTGAAGTGTCTTGCCCAAGGACACAACGACCGAGACTGACCGAGCCGGGGCTCGAACCGGCAACCTTCCGATTACAAGGCGAACTCCTAACTCTTGAGCCACGATCGCCCCAGTGATATAATTAAACATGTAAGACAAAACTGAGTTTTCTCAGCTTTTGTTACCAAGCTTAAATAGGAAGCTGTACCAAGGTACGACCCAGTGTTGTCTACACATACAGGCAAAAGTACAACTTAGATAAGAGATAAGATAAGATAAGATAAAACTTTATTAATCCCTCGGGTGGGTTCCTCTGGGAAATTCGGTTTCCAAAAGCACAGCACCGACAGAAGTTACAGAGTTACAGAATATTATATATACACACACATATATAAATACAGAGACCTATATAAATAAAATATACGAAGGGGATAAATAGGAATAAAAATAAAAATACAAGTGAATTGCACATTTCAAGTATTGAGGTCTATTGCACTATTTACAAAAAGTATTGCACAAAAGGTGTTGCACAGTGAGGTGAAGAGGCACTGCAGCTTTGCAAAGAACCAAGTTTAAAATGTATCTTTATTGTATCTTTATTTGAAAATAGAAAAAAATCACATAGTTTGACAGGCATGAAATAGTATTTTTGCACCAATAAGGTGATTCCCAAGAGCTATTAGCCCAAAGCTTATCCTTATCTCAGTGTGGCGTATCCTTCGAAACTTGAACTTGTGGCTGATCTCATGGAGTGATGAATCCAAATTTGAAATAAATTTTATCAACGTTTACAACGAAGATCAGGAGAGAAATATGACGAGGAGTGTTTACAGCCAACTGTAAAGCAGGGAGGAGGCTCTGTCATAAGAGATGAGATAAAACGAGACTTCATTGATCACATTTGTACGTTACCTCCACTCAGGCACAGAAAGCAGAAGAAAAATACCAAAAATTGCCCATTTTCCTGACAAAATCTAAAGAAATGACACGTGGCTCAAGATTTTTCTGTCAGAGTGGAACTACTGCAGGTAACATCTGAGTGTAATTCACATGCTGACATGCCCCTCGAGTGCTTAGGGGTAGTGCTAGATCACAGATAACACACTCAAACTTTCACTCACCAAACTGGGACACAGAATTCTTGGACAGTCTGCACTGTTAAAAACAAAGTTATAACATTTGTCCGATTTCTGCTTTAAAATGCTGGAAAGAGGCACCGACACTACAAACATGCTTGAGGGGTCCAGGTGACGCATAGCAGACAGCAAGCAGAGCCTGTGGCAGCACACCTATCAACCAAAGCTTTCTGAACAGGCGAGTCCCAAACACGTAGTTTTTGGAGGGGCGGGGCCTTCTTTGCACTTTGTGGTTTGATTTGTCAGCCATACTGGCTTCATGGTTTCGTTATTCCCCTCCAGACAAATGTAATTTAAAATAATCACATATTTCTGTGTGTTTGCAATGATGTACACTGAACATACAGCAGGAGACACTGTTTCCACAAACCATAATGACAAAAACATTGATAGGATAATGTGGCATTAATCTGCCAGTTTAATAATTACTCTGTAACACAGTCCAGAGAGACAGTTGCTTCATCATTCATCATCCACCCTACCTGACCATTACCCTCCCTCCTCCCCTTCCTTCAGCCCCATCAGCCCCACCCCAGGAAGTACATTTGCTCAGCCTCAGTTCCACCAGCGTCGAGGTGAGGTGGGTGGCCCCGCCCACAGACAGCCAGCACGGTGAGATTGTTGGCTACTCCCTGGCCTACCAAGCACTCACGGGAGAGGACCAGAAACGCCACCAGGTGTCAGGGATTGGTCCTGATATCACCAGCTACATTTTGGAGGACCTGGAGAAGTGGACGGAGTATTTGGTGTGGGTGAGGGCTCACACAGATGTTGGGCCAGGTCCAGAGAGCTCTGCAGCTAAAGTCAGAACCAAGGAAGATGGTATGTTGATGGTTTCATGGGAAACATTCAAACTAACTGTCCAATTCTTTTGTATTCATTTCCTGCTGCTGCAGTTTAGTCTTACAAACACTCACCAAAGTGTGCATAAGCGCAGTGTAAAAGCATGGCTCAAATACAGAATACAGCACCCGGTCTTCAGACGCTTGGAGGGTTTGGAGTAAACTGGTTAATTTGTAAATGAATAAAAATCAGTCTGCAAAACATCAGATTGATGGACTGGATTAAGAGTCCGGTGTAGGATTTGTAATCTTGTTGATTCCACTAATACGCACGGCTACCCTGCACAGTGCCAACAGTTGGTGCCAAGTCATGAAGCTGTGCAGTCTGTGGTGGTGCATCATGTAGTCTTCATATACGGCACTTAAGCTCTGGTTTTGACATAAATCCAAAAGTAGTTTTATGGTTCTTTAGACATCACCTCAGGAACAGGAGATCAAACATTTCAGCCAACTTAGTCCAAGCCTATTTAAACATGGAGTTTCCACTGTCTCAGGTTTCAGTGTGTAATGTTAGATTAGTTATATGTTCACTCAAGAAAAAAACAATCTTTAAGCCTGAGTCCCTGTTTGCTAAAAAAGTTGTCCAACCTGTAGGCACAGATTGGAAACCCCATGAAAAACCTGCGTGTAGAACACAGTTTCTACAGCGACAGGACAGATATACACACAGCTCTTTATTGAACCTGGAGTAACTCAGTGTTTAATCTGTTAGGTCAAAGACTTTTGATTTACACCTGAAAACAAACCTTGTGCTCTTTGTGGGAGAATTTTAAAAATAAATTTAGCTTCCTTATCTGTACTGCTAGTGCAAGTAAGCTCTAATAAATGCAGCAGACAAGAAATGCAACAGAAATCGCAACCGTGCAGTCGTGTTTATATCAGGTGGTTTCTGCAGCAAATGTCAACAGTCTTTGTAAAACACCATCACTTGTGTTTTTATAACAGATATGGCGGCGACCCTTTTTTTTTTTCAGTACAATTTCTTATATCATGAATAAAACGCATGATTATTTTCAGGTTTTTGGGAGAATGCCGAGCTCAGTCAGCAGTCTGTACAGAGCAGTATACAGACCTGCAGTAGGTACATACATGCACAGAAAATAAAGCTAAGGTACAGAGGAGTGGGCCTTTTTGCTTATGGTCTGCAGATGAGATGATACCAGACCCAGAAAAGTTTTAGGAATTAAAATATCACAGTAGTTATGTCTGCATGACACAGTATGTCATACCTGAGTATTCAGCACGCATTCTGAGCAAGGGGGGTCAAGGTTAGTCATGACTCTCACTGCACCATGATAGACGTAATCATCAAGACAGAAGCTTTTCCTTATTTCACTACATTTTGTGAGACTTTAGCTGCCACTAAGCTCCTGCCTGTCATGCTCTGCCAGGCTGCGTGTCCCTTTTCCCAGCGTGATGACATGGTGTGCTGCACTGCTAGGCCAAGGTGTCTGGAGAGTTGCCTGAGTGGCAACATAGCATGCTCTTTCCCTGTTGTTAGTCACATGGCAGGACTGAAGCACAAGCTAAATAGACACTATGATTCAGTCCGGAGGGATACTCTGCTATTCAGCAGCATCCGTTTGCTATTACCTTCACTGCTGAAGATGAGTCCAAATGCAGCACAGCCCAGTGCTCACATCTCTAAGACACACGGCATTACAACAAATCCTTACAAGAGGATTCTCTTCTTTTTTGTGCAGGCACAATTGGCCGTATCATGACCAATGAGAGCAAAGAGTAATGGACTCTTTTCTGGAACCACTCAAGGAAATCAAAGCATCAAAGTTTAAGTCCTGTGCAATATCACCGAGGCTCAGCAAGTATAGCAGCACGGTGGCCTCTCCTCTGTTAACGCTTGCAGTTCTGAGCCAGCTCAGGTCTTGTACTGCCTAAGAATGACCTCCAGCTCTGCCTTTACCACTATTAGATTTCGTTTATATATATATATATATATATATATATATATATATATACACATACTAGGGGTGCAACGATACACAAAATTCACAGTTCGGTTCGATACTTTGGTGTCACGGTTTGATATTTTTTCGATACAAAAAAAATGTTCATGCTGTTTTAATTTGTCATTTATTACAATTATAAATATATATTTTAACTCAAAAGTACAGTTTTTAAATTGAATGTTGCTGAAAAAACAAAGGGATAAAAAAATTAATCTGATCGACAAATCGCTCATCTTTGGAAAAGAGAGTTTATTACAGAGAAATGTCTCTTTCCAAAATAAAAGCTATGCTATACGCTTCTTCTGGGCTATATTCTCAGCAGCATATTAAACATATCAGGTCCCCATAAGGAGAATCCTGTGCTAACGGCTGTCTAAATGACTCGTGTAAAGTTTGTAGCATGCGTGCTTGTTGTTTTTGTCTTTGCACTAGGATGATGTCGGAGTAAATGTGCAGTCATATTCGTTGTGTTCCCACTAGTGCTGTCAGCCTTAATCTGAAATGACGTTGACGCCACAACACGGCAAATCTCCGCTAACGAGCTATTGTTCGATACATATGCGTACCGAACCCAAAGCTCTGTATCGAACGGTTCAATATCAATACGAGTGTCGTTGCACCCCTAATACATACATATATATATGTATATGTGTATATGTATGTATGTATGAAAATAAAATTTATGCCACTGAAATATTTAGAGCGTTCCTAAAAGGACATAAAAGCTCTGCAGTTAATCGGTTTTACTCAAACCTGACGATGATTCTAAAACTAACCCCTCTTCTTTCAAACCTGCCCAACAGTTTTCAGTTACCTGATTTAAACAGAATATTTTAGTACTTGCCAAAAGCCAACAGTGACCTTATGACCAGTGTTTTTGTTTGTTTGTTTTCCTGGATGGCATTTCTTTATGGGTGAAACCTCAAAGAGACAAATCTAAATAGTGTTAGAAGCACAGTTTCCTTCCTCACACCACTAACCCTCTCCATCTGCTGCCCTTCTCTCTCTCCTGGCGTCTCTCATCACTCTTTATTTCTGAACACCCACTGAATTTGAATCTCACACTCTTTTCATCTCTTTCCATCTCTCTGCACCCCATTTGACTTTGAGCTCTCATTGCATTTCTCCAGCATCTGTCCATTCTCCACACAGTGTACGCTTTCTCCCACGAATCCTCCTTCCAGCTCTTATCCGTGTCAGCCCGAGTAACAAAAAACATTCTCGTTTAGCTCCCTGACATAGTCGCAGCGTACGCTGAACTTTCCTGGCTTACTGTAATTTCCTTTAATAATCTGCAATAAAGGAAACACTCAAATTTAAAGAGAATAACAATTTTTCTTCTTAGATATTATAATTATTCTGATATGAGCACAGAGGAGCCGTAGCAGAGTTTTGTCAGACAGGCATTGGATCTCTTTTACAGATTTCATTAGGCTGTGATTGGGACTTTGCTCACTGGGACACGTCAAAGTTATACTCGGCTTCCCTGATGCCCCGAGACAAAGGACCTGTTCTGTGAGCTTATTCTCCTGCTTGTGTTGGTTTTAATAGGACACAAATCAGAAATAAATGTAGCCAGCCATTGCTCAGTCTAAAGGCAAAGACTGCAGTTGTGTCGACCCATGGTGTCATTAATGTGACGCAGTTATAGTAAAAGTGTGATAGGACTCCAACAAAACCCACCGTACATCAGAACTGCTCAAAACAGACCTTTGGATTCAGAGATTGTGTATAAATGTTGCATGAATTTAAGAGTCTGTATTCATTTATTGATGGAAGTTTATTTTGGGATCTCTCCTAAACAGAAATCTATTTTGTTTTTGAGTAATTTTAATTTTTTTAAAAAAGTGTTTATTTTGTTTTGTTTTTTAATCACAGTCCTGTTGATTTGCTTTGGTTGAAGGCCCAAAGCTCTTTGGTTTGTACGAAGCTTAGGGAACACAGAACAAATCATCCAGTGAAAGCAAAGGCAAAGCTAGACAGTAACCACAGACACCTGCATGTGGTCTGTCCCTCTGCTCTGCCTCTAATGTGTCCGATAGTTTAAGAGCACGACTGATACCTGGTGCACATTTCTGGTGCCAACAGGATCTCACAGCTGCGACTGATGCCTTGGGATGAAAATGTGCTGATTTGACATTTTAAAGCAAACTAACAGCCATTATCATTTTCCCCTTTCTCCTGCAGGAAATGCAACATAACTGTCCCAGCTTTTGCTTTCATGTCCACTGTTCTCTGCTGGTCCTGAAAAGCATTTCTGTTCTGCTCTGCACTGCTTAAACTCTGCTTAGTTTATCTTTAGGTACTTTAGAGGTTGTTGGTCTTTCGTGTAGCTGTTTCCCATCACTTCACCTATTTTATTACAGTGGGACACTGTAATACTGCAGAGAACTTTAAAGATAAGTCAGGATATCACAGCCTTGATTAGCCAGTGTGGAGCACTTCAAATTAAATTTCATGTTGAGGTGAGAGGGCAACGTTTCAAGGAGTCGATCTGGCTGCTTGTTTTTCCTCCATGCTGAGAAATTCACTATGCACAACAAATCAAATGTTTTGTTCTATGATTGCTACTTGCTCACCTTGTTATACTCCATGATTATCCATCAAAAACTCCATGAGACAAAACAGCATTTATGTGAACGAGAACTTTAAAAGTTTTGATGATTATTTTTAAAATTGCAGAAATAAGAACAGTTTGTATGTTTGTGACCCAACTAAACAAAAGTAAACTTTCCAACAATATCTGTTTGAAGAATAAAGTTTTAATTCAGTGTTCAGCTCTTATGCTGAGAGAAGATTACTTTGTCACATACGGGATCTTTCATGTGCTCAAAGAGAAAGCAGTGACGCTGGATCTCCTTCTTAACAACGTTTAATATTTACACGCTCAGCTAGCTTCTAAAGATGTGAGTAAATGCTAATAAATCCAAACTGCATACAGAGGTCGTTCAGGTTGTGGATTTGTTTAATCTGATGTGTGCAGAAGGAAGTGAGCACACAGAGTGGACCCAGTGAGAGCGATACAGAGGAGACAATTAGTGGCTGCAGTAGCTTTGACAGCCGCTGCAGAGAACCCCCAGCAGCCACAGACACAAGATCCGGCTTCACGCTGTCAGTCAGGATGGTCCTACAAGTTTAAAACCAGCATGAAGTGTGTGAGTCTCACAGTCTGCAGTAAGCATCTACATGTTATAGTGGGAATTAAAGATAAGTAAACCCGTGTCCACACTCACGGCACATTTAGCTTTAGTGAAATCATAAAAACTCCAGCAGACAAAGAGGCCTTTGTAAAGTGTAAGCCAGGCAAGCAGGAGGACGTATACAGACAGGACGTGGAGCGATAAAATCAATCTGAAGAACGGCATGTCCTGATTTATTGTCGGAAAATCTTCTCCAGGCCACCGAAACCCAACGTTCATCCTCTCCAGGTTGGTTTTTCACTTCTGTTGGCTTGTTGACGTTGATTCGACACTAACGGCTTTTTGCCTTCTTACAACCACTTTTTTCATTAGCCACTCTTTTTCTGCCAAAAAGCAGATGCAAGAAAACTTGGTAAATGGACTGGTTCTTATAGAGCGCTTTTCTACTCTTCTGAGCACTCAAAGCGCTTTACACAACTTGTGCATTCACCCATTCACACAAGCACATTGTTCTAGGTGCTTTTCTAAGTAACATTCACACACATTCACACTCCGATGGATGCATCGGAGAGCAATTTGGGGTTAATACCTTGCCCAAGGATATTTGGCATGCAGACTAGGGGAAGCCAGGAATCGAACCACCAAACCTCCGATCAGTAGATGACCTGCTGTACCGCCTGAGCTACAGCCAAGCAGAGTACATGCAAGTAGGGAAGATGTGCAGCAAATGTCACATAGGATTGAAACCTGTGCCACTAGATCTCACAGCAGCTGCTCTTCCCATTGAGCCAAACCAGCTCTGGTTGGTTCAGTAGAATAGCTGAATAATTAAAATACTTTGTCTTTATTGGGCTGTTGCATGGCAGCTATCAAAGTAAATGTGGTTACCACAGAATGAATATGAAACACCTGCTCTTACGTTTTCAGGCCTCAGCTAAATAATGAGCAAATAGAAAAGCCCATTCCTGAAAAAGAAAAGAAATCTCTTCAGTTTGTGTTATTTCTGTTTGCTCAGATTAGCATCAGATTAGCATCAGGCATGCATTAGAAAACAAATGAACTGTAGCAGCTGCATGCACTTCCTCCCATGACCACAGGAGGTTGTTTCCACAAACAGTGACGTTTTAGTCAGAAATCGACCACCGTTATTGCTTTTCAGCTGAGGTTGGCTTTATTTTAATCCGTGGCAGCAGATGGACTTCAAAGCTGTGTTTAGTCTGCTTTAGGATCCCGTTGTCTGTTACATGCTCATTTTGTTCTTCTTCTTCACTGGCTTTTGCTTTTGCAGTTAACACTGTGGTTTATTGACGTTTCTCCTCCAAAGCGTGAAGCTTGACTCTGGAAGGTCTCTGATTTTATAAAAGGTTAAACGATTCTAATTAGTCGAAAGTGCAAAGTGCTGACACCGAGTTGCAGAGCTTTCCTCTGCCTGCTGTGCCGGGTTGATACTTTAATACTTCTGCTTGCTGCTTTAACACTTTTCTCTCCCTGTTTTTCAGTATTTTCCTTTTCTGTTCTCTCTGTGTGAATTCCATTAATATTAGCAGAGCCTCATCTCCTCATTTTTATTGAAGTTAAATTTGTATTCATTTACACCTTCCTGTGAAGCTGACCAAGCATTCCAGAGGAATCTTTTTAAGCCTATTTTGATATGCAGCAAAGTAGAAAGTGTGTGTGCTCTAAACCCAGCTCCCAGCATCCTCTTGGGGCTCCATGTGACAAGCTTTGATGTGGATAACCTGCAAAGATAGCCAGTGACCTTCACGTATCCTTGCAGCCTCTCCAGGCTGGTAGCTACCTCGTCAGGTCAAACTTTGAAGTGGTCCAACTGATGAAGAGAAATGACCGTGGATAGGCCTTACCACACGTCTTCGTCTACATCTGCTGCTGGACATGTGGGCACCATTTAAAATAAACGTAACCCCATGCAACAGTTATTGCAATTTTATTTAAATGAGGCAGGCTCGTTGAGATTAAACTCTTTCACAGAGATGGGAACATGAAGCATTTGCCAGAACAAAGCAGACGGGAAAAAACGGCACAATAAAGACATGTTCTCCTGTCCCTCAGCATTACAGTCGAGTGGTTTGATGCACCAGTTTCTACAGTGTTGGCTGTTGGCTCAGGAGTGGCAGCAGCAGAAGGCGGTCTGAAGATTAAACGCATTGGTTTGGGTTTAGACCTCATTCACAATCACCTGACGACCTCTGGCTGCTAGTGGAAAATGTGTGTTGCTGCTGTTGCAAAGCTAAATGTGGCTGCTGCACTGAAAACCTTCTTGTGGTTTCTCTGGTTGCATGTAGGTTTGTGCAGTATTGGACAAAGGAAGTGGAGAATGTCAAAGTAAAAGTTGTGATTTTGAGGGGAAACAGCCTCTGAGCCTGTGTGACGTGAGAGTGAAACACTAAAAGCTTACAAAAACACTAGAAAATAGTCTGTTGGGGTTTTCACTCTAAAAACGAATTGGTTCGTTTTATGAAAATATGGTGGTGTGTGTTAAAATGCGCCCAAACACAGCAGTGAAACCTCCAAAAACGATGTTGGGAGTGACAGCATCACACCCCTCCCCCAAAGCCTCACCAAATCACCAGTGCATTTGCCAAAAATGACTCGCATGAATCACACATAAACAATTCTAACAAAAAGGAAAATAAAAGGAAACAAATTTCTCACTTATTCTTCTTCCCATCATGAAGCAGTGCCAACAAGTGAATCACAAGAAGGCACAAAGAAACAGCAACAAGCTTTTCAGTGAATAATATTCACACTGACAGCGTACCACAGTGAGCAGTGTGAGAAAAAACAGGCACTGTGACACTTATCAGGTGTATCTGAACACACAACAAGTCTGTTTGTACTTGTTGAAGGTGAAATCATGCTTCGCAAATCTTTCAGCCGCCAAAACGTTACTGTGGAAATAGTAAAGGGTACAAAGTAAGGCAGAGATACTCAG
>NC_135181.1:40798562-40808562 GCF_041146795.1 Maylandia zebra | reverse complement strand
TCCGTCTCACTCTGGTATTCAGGCATCTGAAAAGGCTTAAATACCTCACATTTTTTCTGTTGTTGTGATGCTGCAGACTGAAGTGTAGCCACTCCCTGCTGCACGCCAGCTGCATCAGGCTGCACGTTTACAAAGACTCTACCAGAAAATAAACACCAGCCGTGTGTTCCTAATGTCTGGGAAGGACAGAACATTCAGATCATCTTGATGCATAAATCCCTGCATTTAAACATTTAGTGCTGCAAAAGTAGGACCGTTTTTGGCCTTGATAACTGCTTTGAATTCTGTAGACATTACCCAACAAGGGTCCGCGTGAGAATGAAGCCTTTGTCCTTACTCTAAAGCACCTGGAGACCCATCCATCTCTAAAGCAAACAGTTTGCTGTGCATCTCTTTTCAGTGGACGGTCAGCTGCTATAATGGACATCCCAAGCTTCAGTTGTGCAGATAACCCTTGCATGCATGTGCCACCCACTCACATCTCAGTTTTGGTGAGCTTTTGCTCCCATTGGTAGTCAGAGAAACTCTGGATGTGGCCATTTGTGGTGTCCTCTCTACAAGTCGCTGAATTTGTTTGCTTTTCTTTGGCAGTGAATCATTACTTCTAGTCTCTTCCTGCCTTTAAGCCTTATATGTTCTTTCCGGTTGGCTCCCTCACATAAACCATGCAAAATATTTTAAATATGTATCTGAAGCCGACTGTTTCTTGACGTTTGCTACAAGCTTGAATCCTCTGACAGCTATTGCTGATAGTAGAAACGTTTTGATGAAACATAAATGTTCGGGTTGGATCACGTGATTCTTTTAAGGCACCTTTCTGCTCCTTTCACATCTATCCCTAAGTTTCTCACTTACAGTGAATAAATAAGAAGAAACTCTTAAAGGAGAAAACTGTCCAATGTTGCAAGACTGGACATATTAAAAAGTGTTTAAACTCCACTTTATCTGTTTACTAGTTTAACACGGCTGAGCTGTGAGAGTCCAGACATCATGTCATCATCTCAAAAACAAGCTGAATCTCCTCTCCAGCAAGTCGGCGCATTCACAACCTTCACTGCATTCTGGTAATGATACACACCTGCACAACACACACACACACACACACGTCTGCCCTTTGTGTCTTGTTTTTTACTCCCACCATAGAATTCAAACAATGCAGAGCATGGCCTGCATGACACATACTGTCCACCAACAGGAGCAACCGTTTTGTCTCCTTACATGGAGACAGTTGCCAGAACTTCTGAGGTGTTTCTGTGGAGGTCTGACAGCAGACGCAGTTTGAAAATAAAAATAAAACCTGACCGTTTTTAGCTGACGTGGCCCGCAGCCTGTGTTCACGTCATTCTTCCCTCCCTCCCAGCACACTCTGCACTATTTCCAGTTGTTAGAAACAAGCGTCTTTTTTCCTGCAGACTGTTTGGCTGCAGCTCTGAGATTCAAAAGCCTCTGAGATTATTTTTAGCTGCTGCGCCACACAAATGATTGGAATTTCCTGCAGCTGTATGCAGGTGTTGAAGTCCAGAGTACACATAAGAAGATTTACTCAAAGATTAAAGTGGAGTGTGAAAAAAGTCTGAAACAACAGCGCACATGTTGCCTAGTCATTATATTTACGTCATGCAGCTGAGGGAAAAGTCCACATACTGATTTACAGCTTTAAGAAGCTTTGGGCTCATGGTTAAACATTCTCACTCCAACAGGTAAGAAACATGAAAAATCATTTTAGATAAATTCCATATAATTTACTGAAAGCCTGACAAAGTAAAATCAAGCAAAAAAAAAATCTTCTGATCTTCTTCTTTATCAAATAACAGCTTGAGGATTAAAAGTTTATTAAGCAGTATTAATACATGTTTAACATAAGATGTAGACAATGACACCTGTCTAAAGTATTTTTCAGCCCACTAAATAGCCAGTGTGTGGTGTAAAGCCTCCATCTCCAACTATATGTGTTTATAACCAGAAGGTCAGACAGCTGCAGTACGAACTTATCAGGTGATGATAGCAACACTCTCAGCGCTTCACCTTCCCTAAAAGTGTCCCATCAATGTTCAGAAATTACAATTTGCTCTTTATTTCTATGAATGCTCTTTTCTAAGCACTGGTGACACGTAGAAATATAATATTTGTTTCTGTTACAGGTTTAAATTTGTACGTTTTGCCCCTCGTAATAGAAGCAACAGAGAACCTCTGGAACAGGTTTCAGCACCCTCATGACTCTGACTTGGAAAAATAGTTAATAAAATGTATGGATTATATACTTATATTACATTTTAAGTCAGCTGATTGACAGTATTGAGTCCAGAGTCCAATAACTCTTAGTTCACATTTTAATCATCGCCATGTTGCAGTTTTGTAGCCTGACTTGGACTAATTTCACTTATATTCTGCACATTTAAGTCATTCTGTGATTGTAATAGGCCACACTGTGCTCTTTGCATGAAACCCAGGTATGCATGCATCATAACACACATATGTCGTCTCGTGAAACTGAAGCGGAAATGTTCTTTCCAGCAGGTCAGTCAAGTTCAGTAATTAAGCTGACTAGACACCAGAAACAGTGACAGTTGGTTTTCAATAGGCTCCTGTGGCGCGTGTGTGCTTCATACTTGTCATACTTCACATTCCTGTTTACTCCATGCTCTGTAGTATCGAACCATCAGATGTCTGTGTCTTTGTACAACAAATAGCATCCTGTTGATTCATCAAACCAAGTGTGAGTCACTGCATTTCTTTTTCAGGTAATTTTATTCATCCAGAGGGATCGCTTATAGTTAATAATAATCAAAGGGCGTATAAAATACTGAAGCAGCTTCTGAGTCTGAAAAATGTGGAAATGCCATAAACCTGCATTCTTTTTTAATACAGCATGTGATTGCAAAAGGACTGTTGGGGAAAACAGCTCTCTGACTTGACCTCAGAAGATACTTTCCAGCTGAGTTCATGGGCTCAGTCACTCAGTTCAGATCATATTCTTTATGAAACAAAACCTATGAAAATATTGGTCATTCTATGTTTTATCGGGGATCACTCACTAACAAATTGTGATTGACATCCGCCTATAAGGTTGCAGTGCATCACTCTCGCCACGTGGTTTCAAAATCTTTCATGTCTTAAAGAGAAAGTAAAGGAAAACATGCTCCGTCATACTTTTAAAGTTTGTACTCCAATCTAATTTTGGCCAGCTGTAACTTCAGAATTTTAGCTACAGAAGTAAATAAATAAAAAGCTCGACTGCACGTCAGCTATTTTAACTATAAACTGTTCTGTAAAAACTTAATTAGGTGCTAAAACTGGAGAGATGAAAATTCAGCATTTGTGCTCCGAGAAACAAATAAAAATATGAGCATTTAGATCCTTAAATGAAGCTTTAGCCCTGTTGTATCTCCCTCTGGCCAACCTGCTGGTTCAGTTCTCCACCTCATGATTTGCAATAATTCATTAATGTTATTGACAGATGTACAAATGTGAGCAATTCCGCTCAATAACATGAGTCACAGTTATACCCTGCCTCCTTTTGTACAAACCGCCCAATGCTCACAATGGAACCAGGCAATTAAAGTACAAGATTAAAAACGTGCACATTAGAGGAACATTATATGTTTTCAGTCAGTAAGAACACATCGATCCAGGTTTCCTTCAACATAAATCAGAGTTCAAAGTGAGCACACACCTGAGCTGCAAGCCGAGCATGTCGGATATAATGACTGATGTCTCTGCACAGGCTGAATCGAATGTTTTGTAAAATGCTGATGAGCAGCTCTGTCATCTCATTTTACAGATACATTAACATGCTAATGAAAGTCAGCAGTAATCTGAGCTGTTAAGTGCTTCTGCCTCTAATCAGATTCACAATAAAACAAACCACTGAGTCCATCAAGATGCTTCAGGGTGAAGCTTCATGTTGGCCAAGGTTGGTCGAGCTTCACTGCAGCCTGCATGTGCTCAGTTTCCCCTCTGAAGAAACAGAGGATTTCAAACAAGGTGAAAAAAGTCATTAAATGGAAAGGCTGCTCCAAAGTCACGTGCAGCTGCAGCAAAGGCCCCGTCCTTCAATCTGGTTCATGTACATGTCAGGAGCTGCCACGTTCTGGACCCCAGCTGAAAAAACCCTCATCTAACAACAGCTTTTATTTGTTTAAACCACCATCAGATTTCTTTGACAAAGGGCCCCTTCTGTTTTTTTCTTCGTTCAGACTGAGGAAGTTTAATGCCATGCATGATTTTATGTCAGCACGACAATCCAACAAGACTTCCAAACAGGCTGCGGTATTCCTTTTGAGGTTGAGATAGATTTAAGAATCATCTGCATAACAGTGAAATGAAAGTTAATACTTCCTGAGCCCAAAGCCTCTCAGGCCCAAACGACGAGTTTATTAAGGCTGTTGTGTTTTTAACATGTTTTAATACTTTGTTTCTTGTTTATTTAATCTGAACAAGCCCCTAAACACAGTCAGTGATCACTGTTGGCCTCTCTCAGCTTTAATCACTGTTCATTTTACAGCTCAGTTTTAAACCCTTCCGATGTAACTGCAGCCCAGCAGCAGTATATGAATGACTAACCTGGTATTGTGGATGGATTATCTCAGATGTTCTCCTGACTGAAGTTTGGTCCGTTTGACTTTGGGACCTGAAGCGGAGTTTGGGCCCAGACACGGCTAATGACGTCAGACTTGAATACCGTACACAACCTGGCTAATCAAGCATCATCCGGTCTTTGAGCATGAGTCTGTTTGGAAGAGGGGAAGTCGAGACCGCATGAGTTACAGTTTCAGGTGCGAGCTGCACATTTCAGACAGAAGCTAATTGTACAGATTTGTGTTTTTATTCTTGAAACAGTCCACAAGAAGGCAAAAGTGAGGCTTATTTTCAACTTAAAAAATAAAATAGGTTAACAAAGAATAAAACATATTAGTTAAGAAGCTAAACAACCTTCAGAATGGAGAAGAAGGGTGGTTTACGTGACTTTGAACATGGCACGAGTGCTGGTGTCAGACAGGCTGGTACTGCAAACGTATTTCAAAAACTTGTGACCTACTGGGAGAACTATCATCTCTCTCTAGGGTCTGGATGAAAAAGAGAAAATATCCAGTGAGCAGCTGCTCTCTGGGTGAAACTGAATTTTTCCCTTCACTTGCCAAAGATGCCAGTGGTTCTAAGTTTCCTCAGTGGAAATGCGTGGATTAGGTGTCACACTTTTTTTCATTCAGAGTCCAATTTCATTTTCATTTGCTGTTTGGTTAAGTTTGGGCAATAAAACTACTTGATTAAGTTGTGCTGCCTTACAAGTTAACTTTAATTTAGTTTAGTTAACTTTAGTTTTCATTTTCTGTTGGTGAGGTTTAGATAACAAGGCTACTGGTTTAGGATAAAGTGATAAAAGGTCAGATTTATGCAATAAAAACTCTGATTTAGGTTTAGAAAAAGATCACGAGTTGATGATGCTTCAGCTCACAGAAAACTTATATGGTGCAGATACAAAATCAAGTCCTATTAAAATTCTTTATTTAAAAATATAGAACAACCTGTGTCCATGTAAACAAACACACAGTCTTGCCATGCGAATTCATGTTTACCAGATATCTAGCTGTGTTGTTCCTTTCTTCATTAGTATCATTATTAGTAGTAATTATAGTAATTATAGTTTTTATGAAACTGTCTTATCTCTTCAGCACCACAATAATCATGATTATCATGTTTACTGCTCCCCTCTTTCCTTATCTATTATCTAATGATGATTCAGCCTGCTGTCACCCTGCAAAGGTCACAGTCATACTGTGTGCGTGTGCTTATTTGTGCGTCTGTAACAGTTTGAATGCTGTATGTGGTAAGACCTCCTGTGTGTGTGTGCCACACACACAGGAGGAGGAGTGTGTGGGAGTTACATCAGTACAGTGAGAGGAGGAGGAGGAGGAGGGAGATCTGAGCACGATCTGAGCGTGGTGGTGATGGCGTCTCCTGCTGCTGCTGTTAAATGTTGATCATGTGAAGGATCTGATGCTACGAGAAGCCTGAACTCTGGTGATGTTCTGTGTTTATCTTGATCTTCTTGTTCATGTGAAACAAAGAGCGAAAGCATGAACACATCACAGAATAACAGCTGTGCAGAAGCAAAAGCACCACACTGACACGACACTCAAAACTGCTGCAAATGACACGAGTGTGTTATTAGGCTGCAGTGGCCGGGCTTCTTTTTGTACTTGTTCTTGTGTCTATTTGCATCTTTGAGGTCATCTTTGCAAATTATTTGCAAATCACTTTGTTTCTATGTGGTCTTTTTGCATCTTTCCTTTACTGTATGCATAACTGCAGTCATTTTATTGTCACATTGTGCCCGTCTGCCCTGTTCTGGACTTTCCATATTAGTTTTGTGCCTGTTTTAGGATCTTTTCTACAACTTTGAAGTTGTTTTATGTCTCCTTTTGTCCTCTGTACCTTTGTTTATTTCCATAATTTCTTTTTGCATTTCTAAAATTTAGTTTTATTCTCTTTGCAGTCTTTTTTGTGTTGCATTGTGCCTATTTGTTATTCGCTTCTTTGGCTTTTTTGTGTGTCTGCTTATGGTTCATTGTGGTCTTTATTTGCATCTTTGAGATTGTTCTGTGTCTTGAATTTCCAAACTGTGTGACGGCCGTCCTGTTAGGCACAAATTTTCCCATCAGCTATTCTCCACAACCGCCTGATGTACCCACACACCTGCTCCCAGTACCCTCATCAGCTCAGCAGTACAGCTTCCTGCTCTTGGGCCACAGCAGTCATTTCTTCCAGCCTTTTTGCCTCTTTGATTTTGATTGTTTTTGTGATGCAGGGTCTCTGTGTGTTCAGTGACTCAGTAAATGTTGCCTTTACTCCACCTGTTCTTCCTGTGAGTCAGAGAACATGTTGGTTAACTGACCCTGTGGACAGATCAGGACAGCAGGTCCCTGCACACACGCATCTAACAGACCAAGGCTGAAAGAGACGTCAAACAGAAAACAATGCTTTGCATTTTTTCACTCTTTTTGTAAAAGTAAAAACATCTGAGATTGCATGAAAGGGAACAAAATGTGCTGAAAAATTCATAAACTAGTAGAAAGCTGTCAGAGGGACCAGCTTGTTTATAATTACACATTTAAAAATATCTCTAATACCCAGAGATACGCGTACAGACTAAATGAAATGTCAAATGTTGTTTTTCATTTGTTTGTTTTAAAAGTCAGAATTTAGACGGCTTGGGTTAACATGTTTATTTTAAACGTTTTTAGGAGCCAATATTTATTTGTTTGTTTTTGTATGAGTCTGCATTATGTCAAATATCAGCACACTTTACTTCCATCATGGCAGAAAGTCAGAATTTCTCTACATGAGTCACGTCACCTTCATTTCCCCCAGAGAGCAGCGCCACGGGCGGGCAAAGAGGCGGGGTTTCCCCTGTGAACTTTCTCTCCGCTACGTGATGAGATCCTGTTGCCAGTGGTGCTTTCGGGTTTTCTGGTTTTTAACCTCAGCTCACACACTGAACAGAATGAAAGTCTGGAGTCTCTAGTTTTCAGATGACAGACTTTCCCACCTCTGTTCTGCTTTTCCCACGGTCATTACAGATTGCTCCAGCAGTAAATGTTTGGCCACCTTTTGGGCCATTTAGCAGGAACTTTCCCTGGTCTCTTGAGTTTCTAACAAGCTTCTTGTTGCTGCAGGGGAAAGGGTGGGTATGAAAGTGTCACTTCCCTGAAACGTCCCTGAGGAAAGCAGCCCTGTTGTCACCCCTCTCTGGTTGCAAACATGCCACAAACGAGCCCGATATCAGTTCAGTCAAAAACAGGCACGAGGCGGGTGGAGCTCTGTCAGCTTTCTCCAGAAATGTAAAAAGTTGTTTCAGGGAAATAATCCACCTTTTCTTTGTATGAGTCTTGATGAGCTTGACTTTCTACTTCCCCTCTGGCCTCACCTCCGCTCCCCCTCCCTCCCAGAGGAATGTACAGCAGTGTTCAGGTGATACCAGGTAACATTCCAACTTGGCTCGACCTCATTAAGTCCTTGAGCTGCAGGAAACAGAGCCAATGAATACTGCTGCTGCTGGTAATGAGGATAATGCTGCACGCATAGTGACAGCTGTGTTTACCTGTGACTGACTCTGCAGAACGAGACCTGGACTGAGACCAGATCTGAGTCTGCTGTTCGCTTACAGGAAATCGCAACTGTCTCAGCAACGGGAGGTCAAAAATGAAACGAGCATTGCAGCAGCAACAACACAAGCAAGTGTGTGTGTGGTGGAGACTAAGATCTGAAATTTACTATACTGGTGGAGACCAAACTCCAGGTCCCCACGAGTTTGAAGGCATTTTTCACACTCAAAATGTGGTTTAGTGTCAGGGTTACAATTAGGTTATGTTATGTTAGGGTAAGGGTCAGGGTAAGCAGCAATGAGATGTCCCCACAAGGATAGCAACACCTAACTAAGTGTGTGTGTGTGTGTGTGTGTGTGTGTGTGTGTGTGTGTGTGTGTGTGTGTGTGTGTAGGGGGGTAAACTTTCTAAACTTTTTTATTGTGCCACACCTAGTTGGATAAGTGGATCATCTACAAATTGTCTTCTAATTAGAAGGCGGGTGGTTTGATTCCTGGCTGCCCCCGTTTGCACGCTGAAGTATCAGCCAGATTTGGTTACTTACAGCACAGTGCACCACATGCAGTGACCAAAATGTGCACAAGATCTGGTTCCCTGTCAGCACCCAGACTCAGGATAGACTATTTGAGCTGATTCTGGGCATTCAAGCATGCTGTGTATATGCAGGGGTACACAACGTTTGCACACTAGGCCAAGGTTTGCTGTGCATACATTGTTTGTCTATGTTACTGTTTTGTGTGCACATGTCCTATGAGTTACCATCTGATTTGTGCAGCGGAAGCTGTCGTCTCAGTTGGAGTAATTAACACGTTTGCAGAACAGTTATGTGAAGTTTTCTTGTTTGCACAGGTTTTTCCCATAGCTGAACATATTCACAGGGGATATTTTCTCATCCGTGTTCACAATTCCCATGAGGATAATGTCAGATGTTTTAGACACATCATTTGTGTTATTTGTATTGTAAATAGTGATGTGTCTTAAACTGTGATCTCAGGTATGCTGTTGACTGTGACACGCATTTTATTCTTATTCATACTCTCTTGCTCAGCTTCACACAGGCTACGTTCTTCACAAACATCAGTATTTTGTTGGCACGAAGCTTCTATGTTTGCTCTGTCATTAAGGACTTTACTGGATTTCTGCAGAAAGCATCAACAGAACCATCAGAGTTCACTCTGCCGGGCAGCGTGAGTGAATTTCACGTGAAGCTGACAAGTCATTTTTCAGTTGCACGCGCTCGTGCCGAACGCACTGAAGTCATCGTCCTGTCTGCTGCTAACAGCGCAGAAAACACAGATGGTAAAATCATGATCCACCAAAGTGCAGATCGACTGCAGAACAGCAGCAGCAAAACATGCTGAGACAAAGAAACGGGTGAAAAACAGACATGACAAAATCCAGAAAACTGTATGAAAGTGGAAAATGTGATAAAAGCTGATGACTGATTCCAGTAATAAGGACAAGAAGAAGAAGAAGAGGAGAGCAGCTCAACAACATGACTCAACAACATGACTCAGCACACCCAGCCCAGAGCTGGCCTGCTGCCAGTCTGTTTACTGTGAGCTTCACATGTCTTCATCTGATAATACAAACATGTAGCATTCTGTTTTTATTTGTTTTTAATGCATTTATTGTTTTCTCCAAATGAAATGTTTTTTCTTTGTTCGCCTTGTTGTTGTGTTTTGTTTTTAAACCTCAGCAACAAACTGCCAAAGCTTCCTCTTACAAGCAGAAAATGTTTATGAGCTTCTTTGCAAATATGTTTTGCTGCCGCCTTTTAAAAAACTGAATCAGTAACAGTCAGCAGCAGATCTTAGTCACCTTAAGCGGCTGGAAAATCAGTAAAAGTTTTCACATGCATTTCCAAACACGCAATAATTATGTGACTCTTTGTC